>NW_009726984.1:0-38758 GCF_000703405.1 Apaloderma vittatum | reverse complement strand
TTACTTGTTTAAATTTCTGTTGGCTTAGTAAGTGACTTTTTTATGTCTCTGGTATATTTTGTATATTTACATAATAATTTTTCATTATAAGTGAAACTGGAGTACAGGCTTAATTATGTCTGAAGTAGAAGCTTTTGCTATCTATTTATGTATAACTAGCTGAAGAAAATTTTTCAAAATTTTGGTGTAACTTTTCTACTGGTTTAATGGCTTTAATAAAATAATGATGTTTCTCTTTTAGTTAATTTCTGGAGAAGAGATTTAAAGATAAATATTGGCTGTTAACACCATGTTACTTATCTGTCTTAAGTAAGATGACTCTGGCTTACGGCATTTTGCAAGTCTTAGAGAAGTCCCGTGAACACTCATTCCATAAAGATATTTCAAATAGAGAACAAAAAAACTGTGACTTTTATAGTGTTTTTCAGTCTGTCTGATAATGAAAATTTTGAAACGGTCTGGTGGAACTGTTTTTAAAAGCTGCTCGAGTTGGCAGTTTATACTTTCTTTCCCCTACTCATTAGTTTCGTGCTTTTTCTGTGTAGAGTAGTTCCACAAACTATTTGTGAATAAAATGATGAAGTAGCACAGATCCTGTATTTAGTTGCAGATGAAATACTAGGATAGTACAGATTATGTTGACTGTGAATGTAGACTACAACACTTGTGTGTGCGCTTTTAATTTTCCATGCAAACTATAAATACCAGTTTAGTAAATGGGGGGTAACACCAGTCAGTTGACAGGAACTAGAAAAGATTTGTGCTTGAATAAAAGAATAAAAAGCACTTACATAATTCCAGATACTAAATAGCATTCCAGAGTCTTGACAATACTACTGTAAGAAAGTACAACTTTACATTTAGCTCAGTTTAGGAGTCGAAGTACAGTTGGATGAAGAAATGAAGAACCTTTACATTCAATAGCGTAGTTAAAAAAAAGAAAATCCAAGATGAAAACAAAACTCAAGAGGGTTTGCAGTGTGGCAGTATGGTGGGGTTTGTGTGTGGTGTGATGTTGTTTATTTTTCCCTTTTATAGGATGCATTTGCACAATGACAATTTGTTTTTTCTACCTAATCTAAAGATTTGTTAGGATTATCTGTCTGTCATTTTATGTCCTTAGTATTTGCATACAAGCAAGCATGGGCAGAAGGAAGGCACTATTATTTTTAAGGTGTACTAAAGGTGTTGTGACAGAAGACTTCAGTTTTCCTCTACGGGAAGAACAGAATTCATGCTAAATAATTAACCAAACTAAATTCACTTGGAAATTAGATAGCTCTGTCCTATGCAGTATTATTGTTGTAATCCTATTATTAGTGTCAATATATGAGTATGTTGGGTTATCCTATGTAGCAGCTTCTGCTAAATTTACAGTTACGGCAAACTGTCCTCCACTGAAACAAACTCACAAGTCTCAGAATCTTAGTATTGAAAAAAAGACCTAAAATTAGGAGGTTTCTTTCCGAGCTGCTGTTTCCCCTCGTGCCCCCATCCAACCAAATGTCAGACAATTAGGAATGTTTACTTCTTGAAATGCTGTAAAGCCCAGTATGGTAAGTAACTAAACATTTATTGGTGACCCCAAGTTAATGACTTAGAACAGAACTGGGTTTAGGAGTTGATATTCCTCTGAAAAAATGAATTGACTTGATAGAGGGGATTTTGGCGTGTGCGTGTGTGTGTTGAGATTTCTTTCTATAGAAAGAAAACGGGAGTCTAGTCAAATTATAATGACTTTGCTTAAATAAAAAGTATGTACAGAAGTCTTACATGATGGTAATGCTTGCATGAACACTAGTTTGTTCAGATGATATTTCCTTCTTGCAGGAATTTGCATACGTGTTATGCAATGACTGTGTTAATCCAAGAAATTTAAAGAAATAACCTGTCTTTCCGTTTGTGTGTCACTGTGTATAAATCATTAGTATTTGGATTTCGTGGAGTATTACTTGTATAAATTCTCCACTGAATAAACTTAAAGGTGTCTTACAACACATCTGAACTTTGGATAATATAAAATGAAATATAAACATGATTTAAGTAACTTATGTCTGTAATATTCTAAACAGTTAAAATAGTCCATGGAAAAAAGTGTTGTAAATGATTCTATGTGCTATAATTGAAATGTCCTTTGAGCTTCTAGAAAACATTACAATTAAATACAATTATAACTTTTTGTAGGTTGGGCTCATGTGGTTTGTGCTCTGTACATTCCCGAGGTCCAGTTTGCAAATGTTTCTACAATGGAACCTATCGTGTTGCAGTCTGTTCCTCATGATCGTTATAATAAGGTATAATTATATGTCTTCTTATCTGTCTAATGTATTTATTTTAAAATTTGTCAGCTGTAATAATCTAAAACTACACTTCTTAGAATGCAGTCTGTATAAAGTTCATAAATGTGTGCAGTAATGCTTGTATGTTTTCTGCTATGACTTTATGAGAATTTGAAGAATTAAGAAAGTGATATTATGACATTAAGCTGTAAGGTTATCTGCCATGTCTCATTATTCTTCTACAGATTAGGGACTGTTTTGTTAATTAAAAATATCACAATCTTTAAATAACAGTTTATTTTGAAAGGAATGTGAAATATTTCCCATGGGTTAAAATATTATTACAGCTTGTTTGAAATGTTTTTATTAATTACCACAAAGTCCTACTGTTTTAAGTATTGATACGAACATGAACATGTTCATAAACATTTCTTTTAGGAAGAAAAACTATGCCAATATATTAAAGCAAAAGCTTACAGACTTTTGCCTTGTAAACAGTATTCACTGCAATGGGATTATTTACTTATTGAAGAACTGCCTCTAAATAAGTGTTGGTGAGATGAAGTGTTTTATGAAGTGTGGTGAGACTGTTTTTTTAAATGTGAAAAGAAGCAAAGAATGTAATAGTAACGTATTAATGTTCTATATTGATAGTTACATTTTTCCATTTGTTTCACTTATGCTACCTCATACTCACTAGATGTAACTACATCCTCCTTCTACTTGTAGCCAGTAAACTGTCTCAATTTCTGATTAGATTTATTACATATTTTTCTTGTGGTGTTGTGTTTACCTCTAGTTTCATTCTTCTATTTTATGGTCATTTGTGGACACTGGGGTAGAAGAGGAGCAGATTGTGTTATAAAAGAAAGAATGTAAAAAAAGGCATACATCACCTTTTGTGATTTTCCTCTGGGGAAGCTAGTCCGGTGCATGTTGTCTCTGTGACCTCTCATTTTTGTTTCCTCTCCGTGCCCCCGGTTTACATCTCTGATTTATGTGGGGCCACCCCCCTGTTTTCCTATCCTTTTTACTTTTTTCATACTTCAGTCTTTTCCTTGCGTGTTTCAGATTCTCGCAACTGTCAGTATGTTTTACCTGTCTTATTGCCAGAGTATCCGAAAAGCCAGGAGGCAAACTCCAGGTCCTACTCATGCTGTCTCAAAATGTACTACCTGAGCATCTGTGTTGGCTACTCACTATTGGCCTCCTCCTGCTTTGGCAACAACATGCAACAGAGAGATTAAGTGCAGAACTAATAAAATTCTTGTGCTTGGACTCAAATCAGTACAGATTTGTTGTAGCAGATGAGTTTATTTTCTCTCTTCAACACTGGGCCAACAGCACATCTGTTTTCTTACTCCTTGAGTAGTAGTCATATATATATTTTTTTTTATTGGTAATAGTTCTTCCTTAATGCACTTCAGAAATTTTGTGGAACACGTTGGATTTTATCTTGCACCATTTCCGTTGATGATAGTTGATATTGGATGAGTAAACCCTTCGAGAAAAATGTACCCTGCATCTTTTAATATTACTTGTTCACAAAGTCCCTTGCTGGTCTCTGTCTTTAGTCTTTAATTCCTTCTTGTTACAGCTGAACTTGCTTCTTCCTTGAATCATTTCTGTTCCAAATACAGATGATGTATAGTTAGGTTTTTTACTGCTAAAAATGCAGTTTGCATTTTGTTGTTGTGTAGTTACCATGATTTTTTTGCTTGCTAGATTGTTAGTAGTGCCATAAAGATCATGGAGATAGAGTTCTTGATGTTGTCTAGTTCTTAGTTTTTTCTGCATTTGTGGCAGGTGTCCTGATTTGGGCCTATTTTCCATGTTAACAGTCAGCCTAAAACTACTTTCATACAGTAAATTGTAAAATATAGTGAGACCTGTATCAGAAATTTTAAGGTTTGAGGGTCACACTCCCAGCCTGCAAATTACTAATTTTTTTTGTTCACTCTTTTTATAGAACTCAGCTTTTACTCTCTTTATTTGGACTATCTGGTTCAGGGAGATTGCAGTTGTGCATTTCAGGGAAATCAAAGAAGTGCCTTTAGTGCAGTTGCTGCAGCAAACCTCCTGAAACCAGTCTAACTTCACCGCCACCAGCAGTCTAGTTGTGACGGCACAGAATTGAAGAGGCAGTCACTGACAGGGGTTTCTCCCAACTTTTTTGATAAATCTGGAGCCAGTGCAGGGTTTGGTACTGCTGTGGCTAAACTGCCACCAGTTCCCAACTAGTGTTTTGAGCAATACTCCCCAAACCAATGTAACTACTAATTCCTTTTTCAAGTAGTTTGCAATAATTTTGCTCTCCGCCCTCTTTGCTATTCAATATAAATTGATTTTTTTTTTTAATGGTACATTTTTTTTTTGATCAGAAACTTTGCAAAGCATTTAACTGCTGGTTTTTTTTGAGAAGTAGGTAAGGCAGTTGTTAAAACATTTGTTGCACATTGTGAACAAATGTAAACATGTAATTAGGAAAAAATGACTGGAGTAGTTTCTCTTTTTAGAGAGGCTTAGTGCTAATTTCATTCTGGCTGTCAATTCAGGTTGGAACACAATGTTTTTAAGAAAGGTTTTATTTCCTGTGAAATCCTAAATAATTCTGCATGTGCAGCTGGATGCATATAGAATGCTGGCATATGGAATTGAGGGAAAATATAGGCCAATGAAAATTATCATAAGGGAGAATTTGTACTATAGTCTTTAAAATAAAGCCAAACATAGTTGGAGTTTTGCTGGGAAATTGTATTTAATTTACAGGTTTTTTTCTGTTTACTTGTTTATTTATTGAACACTATGAAATACACAACATTGCCAAGTACAGTTATCTTAAATGCACGGAGAAATACATCAGATACTAAAGCCTGAGACTTGTCAATGTAAGGACATTTGGCTGCCATCTCCTTGGGGTTTGCCTGCTTCTGGGATAAAAACCGTCACGTTACAGAATAAATCTGGTGAATGACTTGATTAGTGGGTTAACTAACAGGAAAACTCTTCTTCCGCAGTCATTTCCAAAAGAAATGGACTTGCTGTCCTGTTCAATTAAGATGTTTCTTATTCCTTGGATTGCTATACATGGATAATGGGTATTTTATGTGACCTGTATTTGTCTCTTTCAGGTTCATTTGAAAGTATGTGGTAATTGAATATAATTACTGCCTTTAGAAATCTCTTTTATAAGCTGATTAAAAATAAGAGCATTTAGAGTTTCTTGATCTGCGTGGTAGTAAAGGCAGCTGTTAGATTTTTATTGCAGTACTTACTGCAACCATGAGAAATTTCTGTACAACTCGTAGGTTGTATTCTGTAAGCAGAGAATGCTGTGGGTAGCTGTTATAACTATTCTCAAATTGCTTTTTGTTTTGTAAGGGTTTTTTTACCTCCTCTTGCAAAGAAGACTTAGATTTTGAATCTTCGAAGGAAAAATACTGACAGAAATGTAAAGGCAGCTTTGCAAAATGTGCATTCTGCCATTAAAGAAATTAAGATATTTGTTGCGTTTTCTGAGTTAAATTTGCTTGCTGAGTCTCTGTAATGTTTTGCTTATTTTTCAATGGGAGAAGTCTAAGTACTCTCTTCCCTTAAGAACTCTGAACAGCAACACTGCTGTAGTTCATGGGACAGGGTTTTACGCATCTACATTCCAAAGGCCTTCAGAGGAGGTGTAGAAATTGCATGGATTTGCAAGTACATGGAAGTCTTTGTTTTTGTGCTTTGTGAAAGAAAGGTAAAGGTTCTCAGGCTTCTGAAATTCTTTTTTTGCATAAGGGAAGGTAGGGGTATGAGAAGGTCAGCTTTGGAGAGAGCTTACTGTCCATGATTGGAACAGGAAGATGAACCTTCTTTGGAACCGTTTCATATGGAAGGTTAGGAAGGAGGTTTTATACTATAGGAGTATTTTAGGAAAGGTCAAAGTTGGAGCTTGTTAAAATGGGTGGGCAGCCCACCATGTTGTGATAAATGTTGGCTGTAACGTAGATGGTCATCTGTTACAATTTTTTACTCCTTTTACTTTAAATTGGATTAAGGGGTCCACAAACACAGACCCTAAATGCAGTTTGCAGTGTTGAAAACCATGGCCTACATGCTCACTAAATGGAATGCTTTTATCACCTTTTTTTTCCCTGAGCGTCATTGAGAAAAAAAAATTACAGAACAGTAACAATCTTGAGTTTTACAGTGTTGAATGCTGTATATAGAGGTATCTTACTTCTGAAGTTACTTATGCTTAATACAGTTACTTTTGTGAGGTTGGTAGATCATGACCTTGTTTGTTCCTAAAATCTAAATGTGTCAGATCATGGTGTGGAAAGCTGAAGAGCTGCCAGTCTCAGACCCTGTCAGACAACTGACTTAATGTGTATACGCTACCTTGATGTACAGAGGGAGCAAGGCAAAGAATTAGTAGGATTATCCCTTTTCTGATACTTCAAATGTTAGGCTATAGAGTATGATTTTAGGATCTAGTAGTTGGGCTTAATGCTTTTTAAAAGTTTTGGGGAAACAGTGCATGAGTGACTTACCTACAGTAGCATCTTGCATGTTAACAAAAATGCTTTAGATAGCTCAAGTCTCATGTTAAATGTTGTGCTAAATACCCCTGTAGAAGGCTGTTCTGATCTCAGAATTTCACTCATTTTTGTGGCTTTCTAAGTAATACTGGTTTTGCATTATATCTTTTTAATTTTTATTTCAGTAATATCTTAGTCCATTTTTCTTAAACTATTTTCTACTACGTGTGGTTTGATGTTGTTATTTTACTCGTTCTCTGCGTTGCTGAAGGGAGATTTTAATACAATAAGATTGTGTTGCATTAAGTCAGTTACAGATTAAATATAGGCTTTTTTTATCCTTTTGAAAAGAAGCTACTCTTGTCATCTAAGATCTCTGTCACGGGTTGGGGCTGGGCTGGCCACTAATGCAGACAGATGCTCTCTAACCCCCTCTTTTCCCCCCAGAACGGGAAGAAAAAGGGAATGAGGCAGAGAGACTTATGGGTTAGAGAATTAAAACTAGAACAGCTGTAATGAAATAATGGAAATAATAGTGGAATGATTAAAGTAAAGAACTATATACAACTATAGATAGTAGCCTGATATCAAACCCGACTCCCTCCCCTGGTATCAATCCATGGTGATGCTGCAACCCCAGGCTCAGCGGCGGCAGGAGCTGGATTCAGGAACTCAGGATCCGGATCAAAAGCAGGAGGTCGGATGGAGTCCTCTCTGGACACCGGCCATTGCAGAAAAGGGATGAAACTCTCGTGATCACTCAATTTATACTGAATATGACGTGTATGGGATGGAATACTCTCGTTGGTCACCTGTCCTGTCTGTTACTCCCTGGAGGTGCAACTTTTTGCTTCCTTGTGACCCCTCTCCCTGCCTGGCACCCCCAGCGTGGCACACAAGAGCCAGCAGTGGCCTTGGTCCCTGTAGGAATAAGTATCAGCAAGAGCCTTTCTGCATCCCAGTCCCAGGCAGTAACTGTAACCATCAGGTGTTATCACTGCCAGTAGCACACACTGTCTGCACAAACATGCTGCTGACTTCAGAACGTGCAGCCTTTTAGAAGAGACTGAAGTGGAAAGTAAAAATCACTGAACAGAACTTGTTTTTTAGCTAAACCCAGGACAGTCTCATAGTGAGATTTCTGCAGAGGCAGCAGTGTGTTGTTGATGTTTGTTACCTCAGTAAGGTCCTCTCTCAGTTAAAAACCTCAGTGCTGGAGGGTAGTTACATTAAGAATATATTCTTAAATTGATATGATAGAATGTGTCTAAATGATATTTCAGTAATTAGGACAGTAAAAAGTGGAAGGAGATTTAGTTTTGTCTGATGTGTTTCCCTGAAATACTGGTGAGACATTATAGTGATGTATAATAGTGAGCTTCTACACAGTATATATATACATGTTTTGTTTGCTATGTGTTTTGATTTAAAAATAAGTATCGAATAATGAGAAATTTTGGATTCTTGTTGTCTGTGTTTTTTCCCCTTTCATTTTGCTGAGAATGTTTTTTAAATATATGAAAAATTGCCATGGTATCCCATTAAGACAACAAATTAACAGAAATGCTATGAAAAGATTTTCAGGTACTAGACAGGTTGTTTTCACTTTAGCTGTTTTTTGAGGTTGAAATGGGTATGATACATTAATTTAAGCTTTGTTTACAAAGGATTCTTGCTTAATTAGTTTCTAAGATGTTTATGGGGCTGTCCAAGTAATTCTGAAATTAAAGCAGAATTCTGTTAAACACCATATTTAGTTAAAGGTGACTGAGCATCATCTGAATATTGAAGCATGCTACAAGACTTCTGAGAATTCTTCACACCAAATGTACAAATAAAACTTCAAGTTTGCACTTTTTTTTGTGTGTAATTTTATAGATATATGCGTGGATACCGCATGGTATCTTGTACCATTAGGCACTCAGCCTAATTTGGTGTTTCTGAATGGCACCAATACAGGCAACGTTAGATGAACATGAAAATGATTGAGAACTGAATGGGCATAAACACAAACTGGAAAGCAAGGAAAATTTTGAAGCCTAATACTGTTAACCTTTGGCTGTTTAACTGTTTGCATAGTTGAATAGCAGTATAGAATTTAAGTAAATTAGTATTTGTAGTGCTTTAATGTTGGTGAAGTGTTAGATAGATCCCAAGTGTCTACTAGGTGATCTTCTTTAGCAAACAAACAAAATGAGACTTTTAGGAAAAGTTATTTAATAAGCTTAGCTGCAAAAGCCATCAGTTTTCATGCTAGAATCTCCTGTGAGTAACACAGTCCATTTGTACGCTTCTTACCATGTCAAGTATTTTCTCTTTAATAGACATGCTATATTTGTGATGAACAAGGCAGAGAAAGTAAAGCAGCCACTGGTGCTTGTATGACATGTAATAAACATGGATGTCGACAAGCTTTTCATGTAACGTGGTAAGTATATTTTATTATTTAACATCTCTGATATTCCAGAAATAATTAATGCACACAATGTAATGAATAAACCCTTTATTTAGTATATTTGTGAGTAAAGAAATGAATTGGTTTGTGTAGATATATCTAACTTTATTAAGATAGCGTTTACTAACAGTGTGGCAATGGCAGCATAGACATAGCTGTGAGGTGCAGAAGTTGTCTGATGATACTCCCCTGGGTTGTAAGAGATAGTGTGTGCTCTTGTGTATAAGGTTTAGTGTGGTTTTTTGTGTTTTTTTTTTTTTTTGTTATTTTTCTTAGATGATATTTTGTAGAATATGGGAAGGTGAGGTCATTGCTTGTTTACCTGCTAACTTATTTGATGGTTACTTCTGGTAAACCAGTGGGGAAAAATTCTGAGCTATACATAAAAATGCACTAGACTTACCCCTTCCATTAAAGATTTCCAAACATTTGGGGGTAATTAATCTCATTGGTTTTATCTACAAGGTACACATCTATCTTGAACTCTTAATTTAGATTTCGTATCTAGCTGTTGAGGAAAAACAGCTGTGTTCACCATCTGATTCATGCAACTTCACGATATTTAGGTTTGCTTCCATTCAGGAGATGCTTGTCTCACTTTATGGGCTTGAAAGGAACCTGGTTACTTAGATTAAACCACATGTCAAAAGGTAAAAGGAGGCAAAGGGATTCCACCCCAAAATTTACAGGCATTATGTGTTTTTTCAAATTCAGGCGAAGCTATTTTGCAGTAGATAGATGAATAGAAGATTTGCACAGACTGTCTAGCTACATAATCTGTGCATTTACCTGTCTGGTTTTGAGTGCCCAGTATGCTTCGTCATGGCCACTCTTTTATTTTATTTGTTTGTTTGTTTTCATTTTAATTACTTGACAATCTGGCAGGTTCTTAAACATCTCTTTTTTTATTGGATGTGATCAATGTCAAGTTTCATTTTATGCTGAATATAGTTTGTCTTCCTCAAAGTGTGCATACCATGTAGAAAGGTTATTTACAGATGTGTAAAAATGCATACATCCAAGTGTTTAGATGAAAAGATCTCTTTTCTTTCAAACAGTTGGATGCATACAAGAGTCTTTTTCATCTTTTTTTCTTTCTTCCGAACCTGTGTTTTCAGCAAATGCCATAAAGATCCTCAGAATTAGGTTCAAAATGAATATTTATTTTGTCAGTTTTTAGAGCTTTTTGATTCTAAAAATGCCAGGTATGTATTATAAAATTATATTTATCCAGAGAGTATTGTGACTGAGGATATTGAGAGGCTTCTGTAATATTTGAAAAATGGAAGAAGAATGTGAAAACGGCAGAAGGCAGAGATCCAGAGCGTGCTGTATCAGTTTTGGGTTAATAAAACTAATGCCTAAGAAAGAAGGAGCTTGAGTCCATTTGGTTTTGTATGGTGAGCTTAGAATGATAAATGGTTGTTCAAAGAGATGCTCTGAATGTTTTCTGTAGTTGGCATCTGCTGTAGGTGTGCATGTATTTAGGAAGCAGTATTTTTGGATTGCCCAAGAACATAATGTGTAAATGAGGGGAAGGTGATTTTAAAAAAGCAACAAAAATAAGCTGCCTTATATATTGTTCTTTCATTTAAATACTGTGGTGCATCATTTTGACTGTAGCATTATATTATGCTAATGAAAATTATATGGAAAATGAAACTAAATATTTGGTTTTTCACTGTTTAAGTTGGTTTTGATAAATAAAATAAATCAACATTACAAATAGTGAAAGGCAAATTTGATTTGAAAACCTGTAGTAGAATAAGGTAATATTTAGCCCAGGCAAGGAAACTTGTAAGTCTTGTTCTCTTTAAAAGAAAATAATCTGCCTCAGTCTTTTAAACCAACAAATATGGTTAGATTTATTATGTCACTGAAGCTCTATATTATAAAAAAAAAGAGGAGGAAAGAAAAAAGTAATTTTCCTTCCAAAGCAGAGGAGGATGTATGGAGCCTCAAAAATGTGGTTTTGTTAAAAACTGTTTTTTCCATAGATAATTTTTGACTTGAGTTTGAGCTAAGAATCACTGTAAATTGCATGCTTTATGTATTTGTTGCGGTAGCTGCATAATAAGTGTAGATTTTCAAGCTGTAAGCTTGTGCGAGTGGCTTAAAGACTATGAAAAAGGCGTTAGGCCAAAGTATAACCCATACACGCCTTTTGTGGGACCGCAGAGGTCGGCTGTGTGCTCACGTGCCCTTAGCAGTCACTTGTGTGGAAATCTTTTCTATTAAACGCAGATACTAAGTATCCGTATGTTATCAGCAGTGATGTTGTTGTACAAGCTGATGTAAAATTGCTTTCCTTCAATGTTGTTTGGTTTATTTTTAGTGCACAGTTTGCGGGACTTCTTTGTGAAGAGGAAGGCAATGGTGCAGATAATGTCCAATACTGTGGCTACTGTAAATACCATTTTAGTAAACTGGTATGTATTTGTTAAACTCTATAAATAAATGTCACCAAATTTTTTTTTTCCACTCTGAATTGATATTAACACTAGAAATAATATTTTTCATTTAGCTCAGAAAGTAGATAGTATTTCATTAAAACAATGTTTTAATTACAGTTACAGAAGTACTAATTGAAGATGTTTTTATAATTGGATACTTTCTAGATGTGTGGGTATTTCCCCTCTGCCAGAAATAGCATGCACAGTTAGTGTTTTGTTTGTTAAGTTCCTGTAATATTTTCTTCTCCTATTTGATTAATTGGCTTGTAGCAATATAGTCCATTTTGGAATAATCTAAAAATTTTACTTGTTATCTAGTGTACTGGAGATTAAAGAAGCCCTCCGTTTCGTTCTGCTTCTGTTACTTTTTTTTAATTATTATTAAAAAGTTTAACCTTTTATTCTGTCTCTTACTGTATAGCCAGTGGGTATTCCCTGCCTATAAGTTCTCTGAAACACAATCTCAGGGGAGTGACTTAAGGTTTGATTTCTAAAAAACAAACGAGCAAACAAAAACCTTTGAAATGTCTCAGTTATTTCAATAGGTTTTGGAGCACATCTCTGGAGTCCTTCTTATCACTTTTATCAGTTTGACAGTTCCAGATACCTGTTTCTGTGTACGTGTGTGAGTGTGTGGACTTACTGATGTTTAAAAAATGTTATTTATGAATATAGAATTAAAAAAAATACAAGCTTAAGTTCAGATATTGGTGTAAGTACAGTTAAATTGCCGATTACTCATTTTCACTCTTAATAAAGGTGAATACTTGGGCGGCTTTTAAATAGGTCATAATGAGGTAAAAACCCAGGGCCAATGAACCGTTGTAGCTTTCTAAAAGATAAGCTTGGTTGCGGTTAGCTCTCTGCCCTTGTGAATATTGATGAGTTTGTTTCATAACAAAGATATGTCAGGGCTTTCTAGGACCTTACTCAGCAAAGATTTTTTTTTTAAATTTTTTTATTATTATCTTGAGCTAAGTATACAAAAAGAACACAAATGGTCTGTTACTTCACAGTGAAGGCATGCTCTTACACTATTAGGCATTTGATTTGAATTTTCCAGTGCTGCTGTGCTTTAGAACACATATATTAATTTAAAAAGCAGGTTTAATTATGAAGACTTAACTGTATTTTACGTGTAGTTAGTTAATTTTCCATTGCAAAACTACAGTGGAAAGACCAATAAAGACCCTCAAGATTGTTTTAACTGTTTCTTTAGGGTTATTGTGGCTGTTGCCTGGCAAATGCTAGTGTTAGTTTACTACTGAAGGTGGTGGGTGGCATGTATCTGCTATACCACTGAAAACTTTGGTTGGCAAAGCACTTGCCTGAAGTGTCTTTATAAAGTTACCTCAGTAATGATAAAATAACAAACTTTTTGAGCACTGGCTTAGCGTAAAGTATTTGCAGTCCCAGACTAGGGAGAAATAACAGGCAGTTCGTCTGCCACTTGTAAATGCATGTGTGACCACAGCATTCCGTATCCTATTTTTAAAGCCATGTTAAGGTACATATTGCAGACAGGTCATTTGAATAGTAAATCATGAAACTGTTAAACAGCCACCTCACAATGCATTTCAGGCATGTGGTAGTGCTAACCCTGTGGCTTTCTGTGATCCTCATTTGAGCAGCATCTTCTCTGTTTTAGCTTGTGAAAACTTGGAAATGTGCCTAGCATCTGAACTTTTAAAATGCGACATATCTCATTTCTTTGCAGAAAGCATATCTTGCAAATTCACGGGAGCAGTAAAAGTACTTGTAAGGACAGGCTTTCTTCTTGGTATACATTGGATAGTCTTGCTAATTTTGCTAGTGTTCGTTTACCGACAGTTTTTTTCAGTAACTGAGGGTGGTTTATTTATTTTTATCTTTCTAAGGAGTAAGGCGTCTTATTAGTTGAAATGCTTTATACTTTTTATTTGTTGAAATGGTTCCTTTTCTCTATCCATAAATGTATTTTCTCTTTTTAGAAAAAGAGCAAACGGGGATCTAATAGGTCATATGATCAAAGTTTAAGTGATTCTTCCTCTCACTCTCAGGATAAACATCATGAGAAGGAGAAAAAAGTAAGTGGATTTGTCGTTGCTACTTATGTGGCACATCTGCTTAATAGTCGCATTTTCTGATAAATTTAATTTTTGCTGAAAAGCATGAAGGAAATCTTGTTCCTGAAGCATTGAACGATAAATAACACAGGTGATAAACTCAAGCTCTTAGGGTCCAATGAGGAAACTTCTCCAGGTGCATTTGAACATGCACTTCCTTATTCTGGTTGATCATCAGTTTTGGGATACATGTGGAAACATATCCATTGGGAAGGCTGCTTCCATGTATCCTCCTTTGCTTCAGTTTTTCATTACAGATATTTTTTTGTGTGGCCTTTTTGACTAGATGGGAGAGAAAATCAAGGGTACACATTGTGGCAAGTGTGCTGAAAAACAGGTGTATCTAGTTTTTTTTAATGTTTCAACCTGTTACATCTTTTTCTCCTCATCAAAGAACTGCCATCTTTTGTTGATGTATTCTAGTGGCACTCATGCTCAAGCCCACTGCGATGGCAAAATACCTTGTCGTTCTCCTGGGAATCTTCCTGTGAGGGTACAAAGAACATAAATGACTGCTAATTTCTGTTGGTTTATACTTTTAACAATTTAACTTTACATGTATTAAAAAAAACCCACCCTAAATTTGATTATTTCTTTACATTCTTATTATTGCTGTAGATTAACAGAAATTCGTCATCCAAATTCAGCACAGGATGGTAAGAGTGGCACTCTAAGGATACATGGAAAACTGCACACGCATCCGCATCCTGTGCAACTAACTTAATACACTTTTTTGTGGGTGTGGGTGAACCTAATTCTGAATTATTCAAAATCATTACATAAAAATTGATATAAAGGAATATTTTGACCAAATGTGTATTATATGAAGGAGTTATATTTATAGTGACAGGAAACTGAATACAAATGCCAGTCTTCAGACCCTTATTCTCCTTAGTATTTGACATTGTTTTTAAGATCACTTCCGCTTGGATAGACTTTGATCTCCATTCTTCTTGGATAATCTTTCAAAAAGTATATTTAGATCTGGTTAAGGATGTAGGAGAATACGTAATCTAGTAATGCAGAAAAGGGTGTGCATTATGATGTGATTTTATCTCTAAATCTACATTTATGACTAAATAAAAGCATGGGTTTTTGACAGAACTTTTTTCTTAGTAACACATTGGTAGGAAGAAAAACCCCAATCTTGATTTCCAGACTACAAAATTACCTGCAAGGTAAAACCTTACAATATTTGCCATATTTTCATCTTAGTTTGTTTAGTTTTTTGCCATTACCATATTTCTGGTCATGTTTTGTCAAAATACATGCATGGGATTTTATTCACATTGACAAAACTTCCAAGTTTAATTTGAAGAAACTGAAGTGTGAGCATGAGGCTCAATTTCAAATTTGTATGTCTGAGCACTGCCAGAAGCTTCTTGCTGTTGTTTTTTTTGTTTGTTTATCTGGTGATTTGTTTTTTTTTTAAGTGACTGACTGGAGATACTATTCTTCCTCAGGGAGTGCTTGTAGGAACTTTATAGCAGAATGTATTCAGCCAACGTATCAGCTAGTTTTCCTGCGAGCTGCTCAGCTTCTCTTGCTTTTTCTGTGACTTTGAGTTTGCTATATTTAAGATATTAACATTTCTTTTACTTTTCATGAACTGAAACATGGTAATCCAGAAGATCTCGTGATCTGTCATACCAAGTGAAGTAATGCAGCATGTTCACTTACCAAGCTTAATTTGCTTTATATGTTGTGTAATAACAAAACACTATTCTAATTAAAACCACCATGTGGTGAAAAAAGATGCAGTTTCCTAAAGCTGTTAATCAACTAATTTTTTCGTGTCTACAGATTTTTTTGTTTGGAGTTTTTAATACTACATGTTCTATAGTTAGAGAATGACCTGTGCTTTGCAAAATATTAATCTTCACTCAATGAACTGTATGCGATATGGAGGCTCATTCTCTTGGTAAATTTGATTACCTTCTGCATGTGATGTCTTACTTGGTAAGACTTGTATATCAAATATATCAATAGCAACTGTATAAGGCTATAATAATTTAGAAACCCCAAACAACAGACCTTTAGTATGGAATTTGAAGCTATGGAATAAATAGCTTAGTTACATTCTGATTACTGCTGCACCAGGTATCGCTGTTGTCTGTGGCAGAGAAGTTGTTCAGAAGTGATTAGAGATGAGGCTGTGTGCCTCACAAATAGAGGTGGTAGTATGTTGCTTGACATTCTGTTGTAGTATCCCCTTTTCAGGGCTCAGGTGTTTACTTCAAACTTTTTTTTATGCATTGCTTTGCTAATTGCTTTGCTGGCAGTCTTATCTTTGGAAGAGGCTAAAGGAACTAAACATGTCTGGGATTGACCTTTGTATAAAGGAAGTGTCTTGCCACTTATGTGAAAATTATGCAAGCTTGCTAGCATTATATGTTTATGACTTTTGAAAAATGTGATTTTAATACATTAGCTGCCATATAGCAGCTGAATTACACAAATTCCTTTTCTGCTAGAAGTGTTTTGGTCTGAGCTGATCAGGAAGGGGAAATTTAAAGCCCTTTGCTTCAATGCCCCATGTGATGCAAATTGACCAAAACTGGGCTTGTGACCGAAGACAGCAAATGAGTAAAAAGTGGTGACTGAAGAGGCAAAAAGAACAAAATAATGACAAAGAGACCCAGACCACTATTGCAGAAGGAGAAAAATTGTCAGAGGAGAACCTAAAATGCAGGAGCTAGGTCAAAGCATTCTAAACACTGAGCTACTGGCTAAGGGGAGTTGATTATGAGCATTTTGCTGCTTGTCCTGTTCTGGAATGTTACACGTTTCTCTGATTTTGAGGGGAGAAACTTGAACATTTAAGAAGAGTTTGGGGCAGTGCATGACACTCGATGTGCTGTTAGGCCCATGAGAAGGGGAAGTTTAAAACCTACATGTACTCACTGAAAGTTTCCATAGACTACCTGTGTGTTGGTTTGTGAAGTGCATTCTGAACTCCCCAGGCTTTCCCAATATGTTACAAAGGAACCTGCCTTCATACTCCAGGGCTATGAATTTCCTTTGGGAGAACGACGCCTGATACTTTTAATGTATTTTAATGCTCTGTGTGAGCTGTTAGAAATTGAGTCCTAAACACTCAAATCAAGTGTTCATTATGTATTCCTCACTATTTGAATAACTAACTGTAAAAAGGTAAAATTGACCTGCAATGCGTCACATAAGATTCTGTGGCAAAAATAGGAGGAGAATGCAGTCCTTTGGGTTACTATTCCACTGCATAAGCAATGATTTCCTTTTTTTTCTCTCTTAAAAAATATTTTGATTTGGTCCTAAAGAGTCAGTTTATAGTACTGTATAAATCAGTGTTGCAAAGGCAATTCTAGCTATCACATTCCTCTGTTAATTGTAAACTTAATGATGTTATTTGAACATTGAGGGGGGTTTTGTGTAACTTTTTAGGGGAAAAAAGCTCCAGACATGTCAGTAGTGCAGTATCCTACTGCTTTTCTGTTGTGGTTTTTTTTTTTAGGTTTTTGTTAATCAGTTTTAACAGATTTGACTGTTTAATCCTCTCAGTTGCCTTTGATCTATGAAACAAAATTGTAAGAATACTAAAGAAAACCAGAAGTGTTTTTCAACCACTTTGAAATTACTTCAATTTTAATTATTGAAGTAATGCTGGATAAATATTATTCAAGTGAAAATTGTGTGGTATGGATGCTGATGGTGATGCTTATCTATGTGGACTTCTTTCAAATTCAGTTCAGAGGGAGAGGGGAATGCCTCTGAAACACCTCTGAAATCATTCAGTAAGGGTTTACTGTATGTAGCTTAGTGTATAGATGATCCTTAATATCTACCAATGAGCTGCAGAACCTGGTTTCTGTTTCCTGAGTTTTTCTGTGGGTTCCCTGGTGTTCAAAAAATGGTGACTTTGTGCTGCAGTCTTGTACTATTGGTGCTGACGGTATTTCTGTTTCTGGGCACCTGTTCTCTACTGACTTTGTAGGAGTGTAATTTTTTTTCTTTTTTAACATAACTCTAATGTCAAATTGTGTTGAATGTCTCGTTACTTGGGAAGACTAACAGCGTATGACTATGCAAACAGAATTTCGTTGGAAAGCTGTTGTACTGGGTTTGCGTGGCAGGGTTTTGGTAGCTCTAGGGCTACAAGAGCAGCTTCTGAGAAGTGCTAGAAGCTTCCTGATAGAGCCAATGCCAGCCAAGACAGACCCGCTGCTGGTCAAGGCCAAGCGTATCAGCGATGGTGGTAACGCCTCTGTGGCAGCATATTTAAGGAGGAGGAAGAAATGTACTGTGCAAGAACAATTGCAGCTGGACAGGGGAGTGAGAATATGCGAGAGAAAGGACTCTGCAGGGACCAAGGTCAGTGAAGGAGGGGGAGGAGGTGCCCTAGACTCTGGAACAGAGGTTCCCCTGGAGCCTGTGGTGGAGACAGTGGTGAGGCAGGATGTCCCCTGTAGCCCGTGGAGGTTGTCAGTGAAGTACCTGCAGCCCACGGAGCACCCCACATCAGAGCAGGTGGATGCCTTAAGTAGTCTGTGACCCCTGAAGCCTGCGCTGGAGCAGATTTGCTGGCAGAACCTGTGACGCTCTAGGGGACCCACACTGGAGCAGTTCGTGAAGAACTGTCTCCCCTGGGAAAGATTTATGTTGGAGGGTTTGTGGAGAGCTGTTTCCTGTGAGGTGGATCCTATGTTGGAGCAGAGGAGTTCTCCCTCAGAGGAGAAGGAAGCAGCAGAGACAGCTGTGATGAACTGACCACAATCCCCGTTCCCTGTCCCCCTGTGCCGCTCAGGAGGGACAAGATAGAGAAATCAGGCATGAAGCTAAGCCTGAGAAGAAGGGAGGGGTAGGGGAAGGTATTTTTAAGATTTTGTTTTCTTTCTCATCAACCTTCTCTGATTTGATTGGTAGTAAATTCAGTTAATTTCTCAAAGCTGAGTCTGTTTTGCCTGTGGCAGTAATTGCTGAATGCTGTCCTTGTCCATATCTCAACCCATGAGCCTTTTGTTGTATTTTCTCTCCCCTGTCCAACTGAGGGAGGGGAGCGATAGAGCAGCTTTGGTGAGCACTTGGTGTCCAGCCAGGGTCAACTCACCACAGCTACACTATCTGGGTATATTCATAATATTTATCTTTAAAGTCTGCAGGATTAAGAGCAAAGGTGGTATCTTGTTGTTTAAGTTGTTGCTTGCTAAAGTTCTGTGTTAACTTGTGCTGTATTATGCATCAGCCTGATAATCAACTGTGGGAAATATGCTGGAGCTGGCACCAGCTGGTATAGATGGCACAGCAAAATAGTCTCTTTTGGAGGTCAGGAGGAGTTATATTAGCAGATAAACAACCTTATCTGCTAATAAGCTTAAATTTTGTTTTAGTAAAAGGAAAATTAGGAACTTCTCTTTCAGTTATAATGCTTATAATGGAATTACTGATTTGACTACTTCATATTTTTTTAACCTTACAGTAACACATCATATATATTAGGGGAAAGAAGATTAATGCTTTTAGTGTACCTTAGCACAAAAAACACCTCATAATAAGTTTGGTAGCCAGGATTAGTTAATCATTGTAAAATCAAAACAATAAACACACCACTTCATTGTCATAAAACAATAAACACACCACTTCAAAACAATAAACACACCTCTTACTCTGTAAGAGGTAGAATTTTGAGAGGCTACATTAGTTGCAGATGCCCTTTTTCCCCTGGGAGTACACATTTTAGTCTTCTACTTTTCACCGTGAAAGAAAACAAACTCAAAACCCAACCCCAGCAGAACCTGTGCACAAAATAATAGTGATTACTGTCAGTGATTGTTTTCTCTCTAGACTGTAAAACTGAAATTCCATGGGTGGCAAAAGCCTGAAACATTTATCTGGAGAAATTCTGTTATTTATTTATTCACTATGGTTTTTATAGGTGTCTCTGGAGCAGTGCTTGAGAGTATTAGAATTTTGAGTAGGTCTCTACAGTTGTACTTACAACGCTCATCAAACAAGAGTTGTGAACATTTTTTTTAAAGGAAAATCACATTGTTAGTACAGATGTCTTCCTTAGTCTGCAGGGATAACCAACAGGCTTTGTTTCATTGAAAAATTGCTATGATATTTGAGATATTATGAGGTGTTTCTTTTATTTATTTTGTTATTTTTCATGCTGTTATTACATAGTTTCATCAATAGCTTCACAATTTTAAGACTTCTTATCTGATTATGGTTTTGATCTTTCTACAAATTCAATGTATTGTAGCATCATTTACTTAACTCCTTAACTACCACATTATAAGACAGAGTCACTTGTTTCACTGGGGTAAAAGTTAGGCTGAAATGCAAAGAAACATGGACATTTCTTGCTCAGGAAAATTATTATGCAGTGTCATTTTTCTTCTTTGAAAACTAGATGTCACTTGAGCATTAACAGTAGGGAATTAAGATTACTGCTTGATTTTTTCTTTCTGTTTGAGCAGTGTTTATCTTCCTGCACTTGAATTCTGTAGCTATAACTGTGAGAGATGTAGGAGCAAAAGGTACTTTAAGATTCTCTTTTTCTTTGCTTTGGATCCTGCATTTAATGCAAGATTAGTAGTAGTTTATACTGATGTTGTAACAGTTTCTAGATTATGGTCTTGATACTTTTAAAAGAAATTTGTATGTGTATGCTGTTCACCGGGACAGTGTCTTGCGTTCTGGTAAGACCCTGTGCAGTTAAAGGTGGTCTATAATGTTAAGCTGACTGAGACAGGAAAATTAAATGTATTTCTTTTGTATAGTGTTCTGTACACCTATTTCTTGACATATATTTGATGAGTATGTTTAAGTTACTGTGAAATGCTCCACTGTCTGCAAGGTATGTAACATGATCTGTATTTTAAAGTTTGAAGTACTCTTAATTTTCATAGGGATAAATGAAGGTGAGCATGGACAATAAAGAGTTGCCTTCATTTAGTTAATATTGTGCTATTTTTGAAGTTAGAAGCTGCTGCTCAGAAAAAAATGTATTCTTAATGTTAAATATCAAAAGAAGAGTAGCTTATTCTGAATAAGATTTGTGTATTAGTCCTGCACCTAAGAGAGGCTTTGGGTGGCATTTTTATCATAGATTCTGCAGTCTTTTTAACATTGGTGGTTAAAATTCTTAGCATTATTCCTATATTGAAGTGACATTTTTGAGTCTTTTAGGTAATTGTATAAAGAATTGGTACTTAAGAACAAGTTCTGTGCTTAGAACTCTATATGTATGCTTTTGAATGATCCTGCCAGTAGCGTTCCACCTCTCTCTGTAAACTATCCCATGCCTATATCCTTTTATTACTGTGACTGCAACAACTGCATTTAATTTTCCTGCCGTGGTTTATACTGTACGAAATGATAGATAGATGATGCCTGAGCTAGAGCTGTTCTTGTCAAAACAAGATAAATTTGAAACTTGTGGACCGTGGGCATCTTTCATTCTGGTATTGTTATGGTTATATTACTAATAGCTACTAGTCACAAATAAGAGGCCAAGCCGGTCTTGTATGGGAGATTAGCAAGAACTATGTGCAGCTTTCTATTAAAGACATTAGTTGTGATGGTGACAGCTCTGGATTTATGAGCTTCAGTGACAGAAAGATAGTACAGAAAATCCATAAACGACAAAAATGCGAATCTAAGTACTCTGTGCTAATAGAACATTCTGATATGTTGGAATTATTTGAGGGAGTCAAAAACAGCGGGGAGTCAAACAGGAAGTCAAAAATAGTGATTTAGACATTCACGTGATTTTGCTTACAAGATTTACTAAGGAAAATAGATTTGAAAATGTTGTTAAGGTTTGGAAACTTGGGACAACCAAAGATAGTGGAGGATTATGACTTTGCGATAGAGAAGGGGAAAAAAAATGGAATTCAAGGTTAGCTAAAGCAGTTTTATCTGAAGGACTGAGCATTGGGGCTTACTGATTGTGTGCACATGTTTTAATTCTTCCAAAATATGGGTTAGTCTCTTGTTCTCTGGGCAGGTAAGCTCGTGCTTCTCCTTTCTGCGTCTTAAGTCTACTTGTTGCTGCTTCTGTCCATCTCTCACGCTCCTTCACTTAACTAACCTAGCTCACTAAAACAGCAGAAAACTACCCACTTTGTTTTTTGTTGCTGCTGTTCTAGCAGTTTGAATTGGCACACGGAAGGTCTGACAAGCGGAACGGTGTGGGAAAGGTGAGAGAAGGGTCATGAAACTCCCCCGCCCCCACCATTTTTAACAGTAAACTGTTCAATGCTGAACTTCAGGATGTAGTTCAATGAAATGAAGTACTCTGGAAACCTTTTTGGAGAAGGCTGTGTCTTCCCGGGACAACAATAAATTACAAATAAGTGGAAGTAACTTCAAGAAGGTGAATGATACTTCCATGTAGAAATGTAATGAATTAAGAATGCTGTTAGAGAAAAGCTGAACTCATCCATTCCATCCGTACTGGAAAAGTTGTCATTTGCTTGTGTTCTTCAGTCTTCTCAGACACTAAAGTCCAAACTGTAGGATGATACATTTTATAACACTTATTCTGATGGTAACACACCAGCGCCAAGATAAAATTAGATATGTACCCTTAATTTTGTATTTTAGTGAGGTGATATTTTCATTCAGTAGTCTGATAAATATTTCTTCTGAAAGTATGTTAAAGAAAATGAATGAGCAAATGCTGATCTTGGGAGAGATGTAACATGTAAATGAGCTAAAAACCATAAGAGTTAGAACCACTCTTGTTTATGAAATCATATTGCATAACAATTTTGTAAATTGAATCTTTGTGAAAGAAATAGAAGCAATCAAAATGTGGTTTATTTTCCTTCTCCACCCCTCTACCCCCTGTCCCCCAAGACGGCAATGTACAGAAGGTGCCATAGAATTCCAGAAATCTTGCAGTGTATTCATTCCCTTGTCTTGGAGCATATAGATATGTGAATTAAGAAGGTATGACTTAGTTTTTTGAGACAGGAAACAAAAGCCAAAAATGAGAACCTTAGTGGTAAATAAAGTTTTTTGATTAATCGTGACATATGAACTCTAGGTATTTTGCATTGGTATTTAGCTACATCATAAATTAAAGCTCTTGAAGTTGTAGGATGAATAATGTTACAGCTGCTTTTCCAGTGGCTATGTGGCAATTATGCCTTGTTTCTCTTACAGTAAGAAAAGTCTCAGGAGCTGCCTGAGTCTGGTCTGTTGAGCTACGCTATTTGTGAGCCAAGGTGGAAGTTTCCTCTGTCAGTTTTGTAGTTGGCACTGTATTTTTTAACACGTTCTTCCTTGGAATGTTTTTCTGCTAAGTCTTGTTTTTACAGAACATAGCATTGCATTTATCAACTCTGCAACTATCTTAAAATACTAGTGTTTGGAACATGAGATACATCGGTTCTGCCTGCCCTTGGGGCTCCCTTAGCTTTCACTTACTAGCAATATTGTTTTCAGTCCTTGTTAAGAGTAATTTCTGTCCTTCTTTTTCCTTACAATAAAGCTTGTCAAAGGTCAGACGTTTGTATCATTACCTTTCCTAGGCTTCCATGTGGCTTTCTGAATGGATGGATGAATGTTAATTTTGCTGCTATGTTGTGTTGTGGTATTTTTTTATTTTTTTTTCTTCTTTTCTAGTGGTGACTGATAAGAGGAGGTCTTAAAAAAGTAAAGCATACAGTGAGTTGTCTGTGAAGGGCCAACTGCCTGTTTGTTCTTTTTCTGGCAGTAGGGAAGATGGCTAATTTGTGTTTCCTTCGAGACAAACTTGATTGAAAGCTGTCGTATTTGTTAATTGTGGGAATTCATGCCCCCTTTGTTGTTCCTTTTCTGGATCCAAATGTGGATATTTGAGAAATCTTTATTATGCTTTATATGCATCTTTATGGTGAGAAGAGGGTGCAACTGCAAGGAGTCACTTTGTGGGAGCTAAGTCTCTTCATCTCAGCAGATTGTTGCTGAACTTTTTATTCTTATCAGTGTACAACTTCAGTCTTCCTTTCAAAGGTTTTCCTGCAGTGAAATGTTATCCACATCTTTGATGTTATTTTCATCTGGAGTCAATTCACATTCAGAAGTAGGACTTCCAAACTTTCCTTAGGAAGAAAAAGGAAAGGAAAAGAGAAAAAAAGAGGAGGGAATGTGGCGTTAAGGGGCAGCAGTTAAGACCTCCTGTGGATGAGATCTTTGTATGCAAGAGGCCTTCAGGTGAGGTATCCCTCCAAGTGGCTTTGAGAGGTAAACTGTAACTTTAGTCAACTGTCCAGGCAAACTTTAAGTGTTGTTTTGGATCTGGAAGAGGAATTTTGGGATGCTGGTGCTTTCTAGGCTCCTAGTTATGTCACCTTCTTTACCCCTGCTCTTATATCCCTTTTTCCTTCTCTTTGACACATCCTTTTCTGTTGAGACTACTATCAGAGTGATTTGAATACATAACAGAATGTAATTTGAAGTCCTCTTGACTCTTCCTTTGATCAGAATTCTGTGTTTCTTTGCCTTTCAGACAAAATTTAACTCTAGAACACTAGAAAGTCAACAGAAGAGATCGCAAAACACGTTTAAATGAATGTTTATTGATACTGCTGTGATGTTTCACCTTAAAGCATGTTAAAGTAATTGCCTCTTGGCTCCAAGATTATAAATAAAATAATTTCTGCTTTATTGGAGAATTTGAAAACCCATTCTCTTATTCTGTCAGGCTGATCCCATGAAATAAGTTGCAGATATTTCTTCCACTGTGACTGAAACAGAAAGCTGGTACTTGGTGGTACCTGAATAGAGTATGTTGGATTCAGAGTGGTTTGAGAGTAGCCCTGAAGAGAAGGACCTGGGGGTGTTGATAGACAAGAAGGAAGCTCAACATGAGCCGGCAGGGCACTCATGCAGCCCAGAAGGCCAACCACATCCTGGGATGTATCAAGAGGAGTGTGGCCAGCAGATCAAGAGACGTGATTCTCCCCCTTTACCCTGCTCTTGTGAGAACCTACTTTGAACACTGCGTCCAGTTCTGATGTACGATAAGAGGGACATAGATCATCTGTTGGAGCGTGTTCAGAGGAGGGCCACAAAGATGATCCAGGGGTTGGAGCACCTCTGCTATGAGGACAGGCTGAGGGAGCTGGGATTGTTCAGCCTGTAGAAGAGAAAACTCCAGGGGGACCTAATAGTTGCCTTCCAATACCTGAGGAAGGCTGGAGAGGGACTTTTTACAAGAGTGTCCGCTGATAGAACAAGGGGAAATGGGTTTAAATTGAAGGAGAATAAATTTAGATTGGATCTTAGAAAGAAATTCTCCAGTATGAGAGTGGCAAGACTCTGGAATAAATTGCTCAGAGATGTTGTGGCTGCCCCCTCCCTGGAGGTGTTCAAGGCCAGGTTAGACAGAGCCTTGAGTAGGCTGATCTAGTTGAGAGGCATCCCTGCCCATGGCAGGGAGGTTGAATTAGGTGATCTCTAGGGTCCCTTCTGACTTAGGCCATTCTGTGATTCTGTGTGCACGTATTGCATCTCATCCTGATGCTTGGTGAGGGTGGTTGTGCAGTTGCTTGTTGAATAAATTTTTTCTTTTGAGGGTCTGGATAATTTGGTAGTTAAAGAAACATCAAAATAGATGATTTTTAAGATTTAAAGCAATTACAGAGTTTTTATATGTCTATTCAGGCTTACACATTTTAAGTTGTCTTCCTCATCTTTTCGACCTATTCAGTAGGAATTTTAAACCCTGTGTGTAAATCTGTATTTATGCATTTTTTTGGTATTCAGTTTCATTCACATTGCCAATACCTCATGTTGTGTTTAAAAAAAAATAATTAAGTTCTCAACCTCTTTAGAGAGCACACTTGATTTGTGTACCTTTTGGTAGTTTGATGAGTTCTACATGGAAGATACTTATTTAGTGTGTGAACTGTATGCACCTTTTTGGGAATGAAATCTAAATCAAGTTTCACATTCTTATGCGTGGTGATGTCAGTAGGAAAGCCAAAGCTAAAACCTTGCATTAATTTACAGTAGTATCTCATAAAAAAATACTGTGCCAGGTGTAGAAAGGCAGGAAGATAGAAATATTTGGTGGGAGATACAGGAAGACCTCTGAAGCAGAAGCCATATCTGTTTTTCAATGCACTTTGTTTTGTTGATTAACTGGTTATTGTGAAGAGGGATAATATTAATATAGCGTGCTGGCTATAATCAAAGAATTTCAATTTGTGTACTTTGAAAGCAAATATAAATACTTGATTTGCTTTTATGAAATAACATTATAAAAATTTCAAAACGTTAATGCTGTTTCCATTGAAGTAGCACAGGATGTTATTACTGTCTCAAATTTTGATACTGCTTGATGCTGTGGAAAATAGGTTTTGTTAAAGATAAAGCTGAACTTAGGTTATGTTCTCTTTTATAACTTCTAGAAATATAAAGAGAAAGATAAACACAAGCAAAAATATAAGAAGCAGTCGGAGTCCTCACCATCCTTGGTTCCATCTCTTACTGTAACTACAGAGAAAGTAAGTCAATGTGGTTTTCCTCCTCTTCCACTTTAATTACTTATGTTGAAATTTTGTGATGTGATCATTCCACTCTATATACAGGAGCTTTATAGTGGTATAGATCCTATAAGCCTATAATTATGAAGCACAATTGGTATTTTTTCCTAAAATACTTTGAGGTTTACCATACGGAGAAACACTTAGAGTTTTTTAATTGAATTCTGAGTGATTTAATGTCCCCAGTGAGGTGCCACTGATACTCCAGTAAGTTTTATTTCATTGACTTATGTGTAATAAGTTGACAAGTTCTAGGAAGTCTGTCCTTTGAAATTCGCTTATGTGTGCTGAGCTGTCACTGAACCTGTAAGCGTTTAAGCTGGTAATTATGAAATTATAGCTTATGCTTCATATACTTCTAATATCACATTGCTTTTTTAGCAGTCTGCTCCATTAGATTCTGTGGTCTTTCGTTCCTGTTAATGTGCGAGCAAGTACCTAATGCCAGGGACAGAGTACAGGGTTAAGGAGTGACAGTTCTCATGGTACTCTACAAGAACTGCTTTTGCTATCCACCAAAAAAATTACCCTAGTGATGACGTTGCAGAGTGGCAGCAGTATTGACAAATGGATTTTCTGACTTTAGGCTGGAAAACATTTGTCCCATTCTTGTGGGAATGTTTGACATCCGAGTCACAGAGAATCGTGGTTTGCATTAAGTAACCATCAGTACGTAGAGCATTGGTTTCGAGCAAAGGTCTGAGGCTTGTGTTGGCTGAATGTAGCTCAGTTGCTGAGATGCAATATTCAACAAATGTCTACCAAGACCTTGTCAGGACTGAGTAAAACAATTAAAATACTGACTTTCTCTGGTGTCTAGAAGTATTCCCTCAACTAGTGGTATCAACTTCAAGAATCACCACGACGAAAGTTAGTTTTTTAGTATGCTTTGGATATTTCTTTGTTCTCAGCAGTAGGATTATTAACTTGAGAATGTGTACCTGTTGACATCCCATTATTTGTGACATGCTTCTGATAAATTAATCTTGTTTCTGGTTATGCTGTATTCTCTTTAACACTGTTTTGTCAAGTGAGACTTACTAATCAGTTTCTGAAATTCCCAATAACTATTAAAAAACAAAAAAGGAAAAGGTAGAGTCAGTTTGCTTGTTTGCTGTTTTAAGAGCAATTAAACATCACAACCAGTGAGTGTGACAGCTTTCATTGAAATTAAGTTGTAAAACTGTCAGATCTATGTGATTTGTTATTTTATTTTCTTTTATTAATTTGCCTTCAACATATTCCTCTTGAGTCTAAGACAACTCATAGCCTGTAAAAGAAGGTTCTTTAAACTCTACAGTTTACGTTTAAGGGTTTTATACTATGTATGATCTTATCTTTCCTGCATTGCGTTCCTTTTGTACTCTGATTGTCTAATCGTTATCAGAAGTTTTAACAAAAAGTTCTCTTGCTGTATATTTGTGTAAAAGTTAAAGAAAATATATTGACATACTGGTTATTTTTGAGTCCTACCTCTTAGAACATGCTTTTAGTGTTGAAGACAGAAGATTCTGGTTTTCTACTAACCTCTTTTCTAATTGCCTTGTCCTCTCTAAACTTCTCCTAATTGTAAGGTTAACAACTTGGTGATGTACACTTTAGAAAGGTGAACAAGAGTAAAATCCCATTTTTTAGCAGACCTCTATTTAATCCAAGTAAAGAATGAAAACCTTGCTGAGTTGTTGGCCGTATGGTTAATCGGGAGTGTACCATATAT
Source organism: Apaloderma vittatum (assembly GCF_000703405.1). Lineage (NCBI taxonomy): Eukaryota > Metazoa > Chordata > Aves > Trogoniformes > Trogonidae > Apaloderma > Apaloderma vittatum. Next base: position 10,708 of record NW_009726984.1, on the reverse strand, counting down.
ATCTGTATAGTGAGTCAAATATACATTTGTAGTTAAATCTATAGGATTTATAATAGGAACATTTAAAAAACATCTTAAAAATCATTGAATGGACAACATTACGATAACATCATCCCCCCCCATTTAACAATTTTGTGAATCTAACACCCCCCCCCCCCCAAAAGTTGCAACTCCTATGGTTCATATCAAGGTAGAGCTAGAGCAAATACTAAAGAAAACAGAAACCCTCTGTAATTCTAGAACTTAAGTTATAACTGAATTAAAAACCAGAAGTATTCATTGTGCAATTTAAATATCAACTTGTCCTTTAAGTTTTCTTTTTTTAATCTCTTGTATTCCATGATTTTTTTTTTCCTGCTACTTAAGCTATCTGCTTTTTCTGCCTTCTTTTATAATTCTCCATATCATCAGTAGGATTGGTGTTTAGTTTTTTAAATGAAGTTACTGAATGTGATGTTTTTTTAAAAAAAGAAGTATCTAATGGATATTTAGAAGTGATTTTTTGTGGCTAGTTACCTCAGTTAACTTCTCTTAATTTTTTCCTTAAGTTGTTGTAAATTACACCATTTACATGCATTTGCTTCTCTAGGTTATAAATTCATAGTGTGTTCCTCAGACACTTGAAATTTTAGTAATAAAACAAGCTTTATTTCCTTCTGAGTTAAATATTTGGTTCAAAATATTGTATTAATATGTTACTTTTGTGTGTCCTTTTACACAGAGTTGTTAATTGATTTGGACTTGATGTGTTTTTCGCAACAGCCTGTCTTTGCAGTGAATGCATTATTTTGTTGTGGTATATAATCACTTCTGCTACTATATTGTTCCTGTAAGGGAAACTGGAATTTGAAATTAATTTTAATTTTCCTCTTTAAAGAAGTTAAATCCTTTGTGATACAGTGCTAATGATCGTTTATGCAGGTGATACCTTAGAGCATATTTTTATCTGGATGATTGACTTCTTAAGATAGATTCATGAAAGGTTGCAGAGTAAACTGCATTTACGGATTTACATAATGTGAGTTCATATACTTGCCTTGCCTGTTTATTCTGAAAAGTTTAATTTCAAGAAGTTTTACTGAGGTTCCAGTCCAAATGCTGTGTTGAGATACAAGTGTGCCATTTCAGAGGCATTTTTGTGCATCCCTGTAATGGCTCAGCAAACACTGCTTAGTCTGAATCAGGTAAATTTGAAAAAGTTTGAAATGAGAAATTCCTAACTAACAAATTTTTCACTTTTGGGGCATAAATGCACAATGTTTTAAAAAGTACTAGAATAATTGAGGAATTGGAGTTCTCCCTCTGCCTTTTCTTCTGGCCTTTCTCTTAACTTGGAAGAGCTATCATCTCTATATGTAGTCCTGATAAAAGCTTCTGTGTCAGGTTTTAAGCTTTGGCTTTTAAGAGAGTTTAAAAGTGTGTATGGCTTAACAGATCCAGAAAAATACAACCGTCCTTTGTTTTCTTTTTCTTTTTTTTTTTTTTTGGGTGATGGTTATTACGTGTTATTAATTAAAACAAAACTTCAAAACCTTGATGCGCACAAACCTTGATGTGCACAAAGATACACAAGACGGCATATCTGCATTCAAATTATAGCCAGTAACTAAATAAAAGATACTGCAAAGAGAAAGTACAGCTAACTGGATTTTATCTGTAATAGTAGAGGTGACAATGATAACCCTTCTCAGTTCACCGTGACTGTTGGCCCATCCTGGTCCTCAAGGGAGGTGCTTAGATCCCACTGCAGCGGGGTATGGAAGAGAATAAAAAGAGTAGGGAAATCTCTCTTCTGTATGACTGAACTTCCTTATCCTACAGCAGCAGTGTGATGTTTGTGGGCTTACGGGATATATGTGTGTCTTGGGTTTTTTGGTGTGTTGTTGGTTTTTTCTTTCTTTTTTTTTATTTTTTTACTTGGACCATGCACTTGCCATCTGGCATTTTTGTGGAGGATTTCCTGCTGTGGTCCTTCCGTTCTCTGTGCAAGAGTTTCACCTCATACATCTGTATTAGGGCTAAAGGCTTCTCAAGCCTGTGGATGTACCATGTATAGCAGGAGTGGTTATTACGCCTTTACCGTAAATCTAAAGCTTTCTCAGAAGTTTTAAGACTTGCTGCAGATGGGTGCTATAACTCTTCAGGATGCACAGAGTGATATGGGGGGGAGGGGTGTAAAAACGACGGTAGCTCTCGATGCGCCAAGCTGGCAGTGTGAAAATATGTTTTTCGGGGAAAAAACTTACCAAGTGCTTTATGGGAAGCATAAAGGAACCCCTGATACACACAGAGTTAGCTTGCACTAGCAGATACTGATTAATTTTTGAGAGTTGGATTAACATTCATGAAATAGTCACACCCTCCCAGATAAAGCAAGGAATGGAGTTTGGGTGACGGTGTCAGGGGAATTGCTTTTTTGGGGGATGTCTGTACAGAACAGGGGACAGCACTGTAAGCCTGGGGGGCAGAGTTGGGTGCTGCAGAGACTGAAGCCAGTCCGTAAATAGCCAAGAGTTCTGCCTCTGTCCTCGGATCCTTACTCCCTGCTGCTCTCACTCTCCTGCTCTCAAAAAAAGGCCAAACAGTGTAACTTTGCCATGGCATGTTAAGGTTTTCCTGAGACATTTCTACTGGGATTTTGTCTTCTAGAACCTAGCATTTTGGAAAAGCAGTTTGTTTAGTGGTGGGAAAATTTGTTTGGAAAAGCAATTTGTTTAGGGGTGGGTAGGTGGTTTTATGAACCAATTAGCTTAATAATCTAAAGTTTGTGCCGTGGTTTTACCTTAGATCCTATTGTGCATCTTGTGTATTCCCAAAGCGATTGATGTATGTGTATCTGCTTATGGGCACTGAGTTGCGATTAACTCCTTAAAATAGGAAATATATTTTGTGGGAAAAAAAAGTCCAAATGTTACCAATTTTACTCAGGGTATGTTGTGTCATATTAGCGTTCGAGGTATTCTGAGTAAGCACGTATATTTCAGTACAATCTACAGCACCTTGCAAAACACAGATACCTCTTGGAACAAAATTTCAGAAGCAGAATTGTGATGTGCATGCTTATTTTCCAAAATCTGTGAAGAGCAGGATTCAGATTTGCAGTCAAACCAAATCTCTGCACAGTATACGTGAGTGAATGCCTACTTGTCATCACCTAGCCCTAGGCAATCTGTAGAGCTGTGTTAAACTCTTTATTTCTGTTTAAAACAAATAAATAATTTAATTTCCTGCGGTAATGGGGAAGAGATGCTAGGTAACATCAAGCTATGATTGTAAGTACCTATAAAGAATTTATAATTGCCATTAATATTCAATTAATTGGATGGGAGATCAGAATTAGGAAAAGAAGAGTTTGGATAAGAGGAGAAATCCTGGATCCTAGAAAAAGCCTGACTTTTGGCTTGGGTTATTGCATGTCTGGAAACCCTTTGTTCAAATGACCCAAGTTTGAACCACTCAGGTCAAGCGACATGTCAGTTCCCGGAATATTGAGCGTACTTATAGACTTTGCATTAGTTCAAAAAGTTAACTGCTAAACTTACCTGAGAACTGGCTTAGTCTTCATTAGAAACACTTACCATTATAGTAATATGAGTTTAAGGTAAATTGCTTTTAACGTTATATTTTAACAAACTTGAAATGATTTTTCTTCACTGTTACTCAGAAAATCCCTAGTTTTACCTGTTTCAGAAAAATATGGAAAACTTTTTATACTAGCTATACGAAGCTATGTAAAGAAAGATTCTGCTGTAGGCCTAGATTCATCAAGCATCCTAGTCAGGGAGGAGAAAACATATATATATGCTCAATTTTAAGATGAAAAAATGAAAAACAAGCTAAGCTTGGTTTGGACGGATGAGTTGCTTCTAGGGTTTGATCCCTATTTTTTCTTGAAGAAGGTTTATTTATGAGCTGGTTACAGTATAAATAATAGAATATTGTTTCCTTTTTTTGTAGTTTTGATTTAATTTTTTTCCTTCTAATATTAAAATTCTGGTATCACAACTCCAACTTCTTTTTTTTTTTTTTAATAATGAAAGCAATTATATTCCTTTATGTGGTTTCCTGGTACTGTGCACACAGTTTCCCTGCCCACCTACTTACTTTCTGTGAGTCTATTTTGACTGTTGTTCGCCAATATGAGCAACTCTCACAAAAGTCAATGGAAGAATAATTGGCCCAAAGGTAAAATTTTTGAAAGCCCTGTGAAGAGTATATGGGTGTAGGAGAACGGCCAAAATTCTTGAAGATGGATGGGGGTTGAAGAACAAATCTGCCCTGGGAGCTTCAGGACTTACGTGTTTTCCTTCCTGTTGGGCAGCGGGTTTGGGGGAGGCAGCCCGTCAGTCCTGCACCTGGCTTGGCCAGCTTGGTCCTGACCGGCTAGATCTCCTGTCACCTGTAGTTGGTGGTACTTAAGGAACTGTCTGAATGGGATGGTTGGGACAGCAGAGAATCCTGGTGTAATGGTGGGCAGTGGAGACATAAGGGACGTAAGTTAGGCTTGCTGGAGTTGCTTTAGGTTCACTCTTGAGACTGTAAAGTGTTAAAAATGCAAGTTCTTGGGTTCTGAAGCCTTCATCAGTTGATGTTGATGAAACAGCGTTTCCAGTTTGACTAAATAAGCTGCATAAAAGTTATGTTTTCAGAAAAGCATTTAAAGTCTCATTATTTCTTTTGAATTTTTAATTTTAACCAATAGAGCATCAATATTTGGGTTAGATAAAACATAAAGAGTGTGTAACCCTAGTTTTGAGATTATTCCATTGACCTCAGCGAAGCAGAGATTTCAATCAAAGCTGAAATTCTTAAGTGGCTTTCTTTTTCCCAGAAAACAAAGGGGTTTTTTTAATGCATTACTATGGTTTGCTGAAAATGTTAACAATTCAGTTTATGTAACTCCTGCTGTTGCCAGTTACTTTAGTATTTAAACGCTTCTAAGTTTACATGAAAGAAAAGGATTTTTTAAAACAGTTTTTCTGTTACAGATTTTTGTGTGACCTAATTGTTTCTTTTCTCTTATTTCTTCTCTCCTACCAAAATGCTAGACATACACGAGCACTAGCAACAACTCCATGTCAGGCTCCTTGAAGCGGTTGGAAGATACCACAGCTCGATTTACAAATGCAAATTTCCAGGAAGTTTCTACACATGTTTCAAGTGGAAAAGAGTCTTCAGAGGCTAGAGGGTCAGAGAGCAAAGGGAAGAAATCTACAGGTCACAGCTCAGGTCAGAGGGGAAGAAAGCCTGGTGCTGGAAGAAATCCAGGAACGACTGTGACTGCAGCTAGCCCTTTTCAGCAAGGTATTAGTTGTTAACGCTGTAACACAACTTCTGCTTTGGCATGAATTAGAAATCTTACATACTTTAAACTTTTGAAAGGTTGTTCATTTGTTATCCTCAGTAATGACAGTGTTCTTTCACTTTAGGGGAAAAAACAGCTTTTTTCAGGAGGTGTTCATTGTCATAAGATAAAAGAAGGTCGTGCATCTCCAAAAGGCAAAACTGATGCTTTTGTTTAGTCTGTTCAAGTATTCTCTAACTGCGAAAGATAGGAGTTTCTTTATGTACTGAAAGGTTAGTCTGGGGTAAAATCTAAGGTACGAATTCGAGTCTAGAGATTTTTCTTAGCTCTTTAAGGGAATAATACTAATTTTTTTAGTACATATTACAACAGAATTGGACTCCGTAATGTGTAGGATGTGGTGGCCCCTAAATAACTTTTCAAGATGCAGACATTTGAAATACGACATTTTCTTCAAAGTGAAAAACCTTTTATTTTTTTGTCATTGAAATATGTAAGATGAAGACAAGTATATACGGTTTATTTACTTCATGTAATACAAAAAGGTTGACCTTTTGAACATGCTAAAATCTGCTAGATGCTAAATGCCCTGTTGACACTTCGAAAAAGCAAATTTTATTCTGGCATCTTTGTCAGAGTTGAAGAAAGATTAAAAATCTATTTTATTACTTAATAGAATGTGTTATTTTGAAACCCAACAAACTAGAACTTCTGTAAAGTAATTATTTTCCCATAATTTTCACTGTGGTATGTTGTAGCTGACTGTCCTTTTTGCTTTATGATGTTGCTCTTCCTTTGAATTTATGCAGTAAAAACTTTTAAATTGTCTAGAATTCTTTAGGTTTTTCTGAATTTTTTAGTTGACAAAAATTAATATCTTGTTTAAATTCTCAAAATTTGGAAAATTGCCTTCTGTACTCCTACTTCTAAAGAAACATCTTGCTAACTGTAATTGGCAAAATATATCTGTACTATGTGCATGTATTTGCTTTAAAGCTATGTTAAGTGAAGTAGCTTATTTAAAATACAAACCAATGTTTTATGATTTTTAAAGTGCTGTATTAATGTAAATCGTATTTTAAAGGGAATTCTTAATAATGTTTAATAGAGTACTAATGATAAAACACTAATTTTTAAAGGACGGTTTTATACCTAAGGTTGTATTTTAGGAGTATTTTCTTGACAGGATAGGCATCATCATGGATTTTGAGTTCTAAAACACAGTACCCACATGCAGCTACCCATATAAAATTACTGGATTACCATGAATGTAGATATTTGTATTTCCCAAGTGTGCTCCATTTTCTGCTTTGCATGCGCTAACAAAGTGATGAAGTGAGTGCATTTCAAGTATTACACAAGCAATGTAATCCTGTTACACAAAAGATCTTTATGGTTCTCTGACAGTGCTGCTAAAGAAGTCTTAAAATGTCAATTCCATGCACTTTTCTCCACTTGCTCTGCTGTCCTTTTGTAAAATACCTCTTCTGTGGAACTCCTATTCAGCCAGGTTAAATTAAGTGTAATTGCTGTTCCTTTGACCTGTATCAGACCCTTGATTTAGGTAGAATGGTGAGGAAGATTGCAGGCATAGAGTAGATGTGATCATAGCATGGTTTTATCAGCCTTCTTTTTATATACGTGTATGTTTAAAAAAACCCTGCTCTGACTTGCACCAGGTGTTTATTGTGGCTTTGGAACACAAGGGATGTCAAAAGTTGCCTGAGCAGCAAAGTTGTTATTCTTCTTTTATTTATTTTCACCTTGTTTGTGCCTCAAATTCAAATCTGGAATCTGAGAATTACATTGAGCAGAGTGAAGATCAGCAGGAGAAGCCATGAGTTATCTTAAAAATAAATTCTTTTACTCTTGGTAATGCTTTTCATAAAGTTCTTGCCCTGTAAAGTTTTATATTCTAAGATATTAATCTTTCAAGTTTCCGCAATGGCAGAGAAAAAAAGAAAGTACTTTTCATTTTTATTTTTTTTTCTAGGAAGCTTTTTGGGTACACCTGGGAGCATAAAGTCATCTTCTGGAAGTTCAGTTCAGTCTCCCCAGGATTTTTTGAGTTTTACAGACACAGATCTGCGAAGTGACAGTTTCACACATTCTCAACAGGCGTCGTCAACCAAAGATGTGCATAAGGGAGAGGCTGGGAGTCAAGAGGGGGGTGTCAATTGTTTCACTTCCTTAATCGGTCTCCCTTCATCATCAGCTGTTTCCCAATCTAAAAGCTTTGAGAGCTCACCTGGAGACATAAGTAATTCAAGCCTTACTTCTACAGCGTACAAACGAGCTCAAACTTCTGGAATAGAAGAAGAAACTGTAACAGAGAAGAAACGAAAAGGAAATAAGCAAAGTAAACATGGGCCTGGTAGACCCAAAGGAAATAAAAGTCAAGAAAGTATTTCCCATCTTTCAGTTTCTTCTGCTTCCCCAACTTCATCTGTGGCATCTGCTGCAGGAAGTGTGACAAGCTCTGGTCTTCAAAAATCTCCAACTTTGCTCAGGAATGGAAGTTTACAAAGTCTTAGTGTTGGCTCATCTCCAGTGGGTTCAGGTAGGCATTTCTTGGATTTGTTTTCTTACCTCAAATCCATCTTTATTTTAACTGTAATGCTGAGTATGCTTTTCAAGAACAGAGTAGCATTTAGAGTATCTTGAAAGTCGCATTGGAGAAAAAGTGAAAATTAAAATATGGCTGTTGGAAGAGAACGTTTTGTTCTATGTGTAGGTGCCACTGTGCTGTAGGTGGCTGCTGTAGATTGACCTATATGCTACATAAATGCAGGTTTTGAGGCTATAGGGGGAACTATAAGTTGCATGAGAATAGGTTCTTTGGAAATTACATATGACAAGTTTAGCTAAAATAACTGATAGCTTATACAGACTATATTGTCTGTATGACAGAGAAAACAAAATCAGTACTCAAGCATGTCAGCTGTGCTGAGATGTCCCTCAATTATTGCTTCCCAATTTAGCTTAACTGAAAACCAAAATGTCTATGTGGAGAATTATCAGTTTAAACACGTAAAAGGATATTCTGAATCTGGACCCCTGTGCAGCTGGGTGACATTTTCATATTCTTGTGTGCTTTTTAGCAATTGAAATTGGCTGGTTTGTTCTTCCTCTGTTCTAAATGTTATGTGCATCTGGGGCTGCGAGAGGCTTTCTGTTCCCAGTAAACCTCTGTGTGGAATGACCTTGCAGAATACTGTGTCGACCAAAGTCCTTATTGCTTTGAAGTTTCTTTCTAGGCCCTTGGTAAAAAAAATGGCAAGCTGTCTGATACCTCAGTTTTGTAACTTTGGAATTTTGTCCTTTTTGTTGTTCTAGTGGATTTTTTGCTTATTTTTTCTTTTTTTTTTTTGAGGGGGGAAGAGAAATAGAACTTGAATATTTGATTTGCGGCCAGGGTTTTGTGTTTAAATTGGAGGAGCAAGGGATACTTTATAAATATACCTGCTTCAGGGAAACAAAATTTATTTCAGAACAAGGAAAATGCTTAAAAACTTGATCTCAAAACCAGATTGTTTTAAATCCTAGTTAGATACAGGCACATGATAATTTTTTATTGTGGTTAATAATGGCAGTAGCAGTGGCAACTATATAAAAAATATTATTACTACATTGAAATAAATGGAGAGAAATGGTGTGTGACAAATTCCTAGTTCACCGTTCATCTCTATAATTAAAATGCAGTTTTAAAAACTTAATATCGTATCTCCTATGGACAAAGATCATACAACAGATTTAGATCAGTGTTCTAATTATTTTAGTATGAACTTTCTTACTCCTTTATAATCCCTTTGAAGTGGATTACGCATTATTGCAGTTGGGATAACAGAGAGAAGTACAAGATCTTGATTTGAAGTGAATGACTGATGTTTCCCCCTTTATATTTGTTTTGGAATATTTTGGTCTTGTCAGCTTGCAGAACAAGCCTTTCCCTGGCCAGGTCCATCCTTCCTTCTTCCTTTGTGCTCTTTATTACATTTCACTTTTCCATCTCTAAAATGCTAGTGATAATGATAAACTCCCTTTGTAAAAAGCTTTCGAATACGAGGATGGAAATACCAAGTAGCTTTTATTACTTTTATTGTTACATTCAGCCTATAATTTCACCTCTATTAAAGTGTACTTAGCTTCTTGCCTGCCAGGTTTGGACCTGTCCTCTAAAACAGTGATATTTTCAGGAGGTGCCACTACAGTGCCAAAGAATATAAATGAAAAACAAACCAGCAAACAAAATCCATAATGACCCCAACAGAAAACATAAAACCCAAAGAAAGAAAACAAGTGCGATGTTTTTGCCTTTGAGCATCAGCTCTAATTTTACCTCGAAATCTCTTGTCTGAGTCTGAGCATATTGGTTTAATGTATCCTTCTCCCTGATTTCCCCTTTTTCTTACGGTTGTAGTACTGCTTCCCTCACTTCATCGTAAGCATTTTCTGGGTTTAGCAGTCCATTGACAACTTTGTTACAGTGAGGAAGGGCACATGAGTATTATCAGAAACATACATTGTCTCAGGTATGATATACTAATGTTTCTCTTTGAAATGTCTCTGTATTGTCCAGTAACAAAATTCAACAAGCGAATCTAAATAATTTGACGAAAAACTACAAATAATATTTTGTGCATGTAAATGTAGTGCAAGAAAGTGCAGAGGAAGTCAAACCAAGAAATTTTTACTGACTCTTACTTGGAATTTCCTTGTTACTTCAAAGCAGAATCAAGAATGAGTTAGACCATACTAAAAAAAGCTTTTGAGGCACTGTTTGAAAAATCTTCTCATCTTTTAAATAACCTTCTTAAATGCAGCTCTCTTAAGTTACCATTCTTCTTCCATTTTCCTAAGAGTACTGGTTGAGATCCATGAAAATTATGAAGATCAGTACTTCATAGACGTAGGATAATCCTGTTCACAGTTCATGTTCAAATTAGATGAAATGTAGAAGAAAGCTTGTCTTAAAAGGTAGTGCAGATTCATCATGTCCTATTTTACGTACTTAAATGTTTTCCATAAAACTTTTATTCAGTGTAAGTACATTCAGCTCATTTTGTGAAAAATACTTGTCCTCTGCTGTCGTGGTTTGACCCTGGCCGGCAGCCAGAGACCCACACAGCTGCTCTTTCACTCCCCCTGCTCCACCAGACAGGGGGAGAAAATATTCCAAACGGCTTAAGGTTTGAGATAAGGACAGGGAGATCATTTTCATTTACTGTCCCGGGCAAAACAGACTCGATTTTGGGGAAAAAATTACATTTATTAAAAGAACAAATCAGAGAGGAGTAGTGAGAAATAAGAATGAGCAAATAGATCTTAAAAGCAAAACACCTTTCCCCCATCTCCTTCCCCCTGAGCGGCGCGGGGGAACAGGGAAGGGGGTTTACGGTCAGT
>NW_009726983.1:563-773 GCF_000703405.1 Apaloderma vittatum | reverse complement strand
GCCCTCCTGCTGCCTCCTCTGGCCACTGTGCCCACGTGCCTGGTGGGTCTCCTCGGCGCCAGCTCCCTCGGTCTTCTTGTCCCCTCCCAGCCAGTGCCAGGGCAAGGGGCTTCCCTGAGCTCAGCACTCTCCCTTCTCACTCTCCAGGCAGCCTCGTCTGTCACCACAGCTCTGCAGGACTTTGTGCGACCTGAGTGCCTGACGGACCTC
>NW_009726983.1:0-380 GCF_000703405.1 Apaloderma vittatum | reverse complement strand
GCTGGATGTCAGTTGTAGAATGGATTAAAACCCATGCTCAGAATGAGTCACTCCTCTCCTCGAGGTAATTGTATGGGATGACTTATATGAAAGGCACTTATAGAAAATTTTCCATAGTTTAAGGATGGAATCAAAGAATGAACTATGGAAAGAAGTTCTGGGGCTCACAGTACTCCCACATTTGATCAGCTTCTATCCTTTCCTTCCACACAACCTCACAGGTCTTTGTAAAGAAGGAGGTGAGGAGTGCGCCCACATCTGAAAAATATATTCACGCGTGTAATCAAATTAAATTTATTTACGGAATATAAGTTCCTCAAAAGTTAAAGGTTCGGTATCGGTTGAGAATAAGATCAAACTCATACACTAGCCCTTGACAA
>NW_009726982.1:0-10290 GCF_000703405.1 Apaloderma vittatum | reverse complement strand
TTCTTTGCATATAACCAAGGTATCTGCCCGTCCACAGGTGCAGCTGTGGTAAGAGCACTCCTTGGAGAGAGCTGCTTCCCACTGCCCAGCGCTGTTTTCCTTACTCAGCCGCTTGCTAAATTTAATAAATTATCACTTAAATTCTAAATTGGCTCCTGGGTTTTATTCCCTCAGTTTATAACACTCACCTCCAACCCCTTCCTGCTGGCATCAGTTGATCAAGAAGACAGCATGCAGGGACACTTCCCAGTGACTAGTCACAGGCAGAGCCTGTGGCTCGGGGGCTCTTGGGCTCCTTCACTCCTCTTCTCTCCTCCTTGGCACCACCAGGTAAGCACCAAGAGATTCTCACTTCTCACATCCCTTTCCCTCCAAGTCTTTCTGCTCACAACATTGCCCTAAGCAGTCAGTGGAGGTAGCTCAGGAGGAGGAGACCAACTGGCTCATCTGCCTGGAGCCTGTGGACAATAGGCAGTCTTTTTGCACCATGGTGTATTGAGCATGTAAACACACCTGGTTCCAGGTGGGAGCTGTTCTCTTGTCCTCAGGGCATGGCCAGCTCTCAGCAATACCAAGGCCTCACTCGTGGTCTTTCTGGTTCTCCCACAGGGACAGGATTCAAATGCTGGCATTTTGTGCTTCCAATGCCTTCTTCTGTTCCTCCTGGAAATGCTCATCTGGGGGATCTAAACCCCCTCGAGGGTGGTGTCCTTCTGCCCACCTCACAAGAGTGAAGGCTGTGAGTGCTGAGTCATCACAGCGACTGCAACTGCCGTCTTGGACTCCTGCTGCCCCATGAGTCTGGGTTTCAGCTTCCCAGAGGAGCTAGAAACAGGGCAAAGAGGAAAAGCAGGGACACCTGCTTCTGCCTTATGCTGGGGTAGCAGGGGCTTATCAACTTTTTCTGTCACGCTGCCAGCATGGGAGGGTGGCCAAGCATACACCGAACTAACTGATAGGCACTGCGAGGCCAGTGTGTGCCTGTGCCCAGGAGGCAAAGAGCAGGCAGAGGAATAGGGATAATTGTCCAAAGCTGCACCCCAGCACTCTGAGCAGAGATCTTTGTCTTGCCAGGGACTTGAAGCAGAGGACAAGAGCTCTGGCCAGACAATCCTGTGTCACTTGCAGTCGCTCTGCCCTCAGAGCCATTTATCTATTTGCTTCCCCAGGCCCTTGCAGGAAAGCTGAGAAGGGACTGTACACAAGGGTGTGCAGTGAAAGGACAAGGGGCAATGGTTTTAAAGTAGAGTAGGGTAGATTTAGATTAGATATTAGAAAAAAAGTTCTTTACAATGAGGGTGGTGAAACACTGGAACAGGTTGTCTAGAGAGTGGATGGAGGTTCCTTCCCTAGAGGCATTCAAGGTCAGGCGTAATGGGGCTCGGAGCAACTTGATCTAGTTAAACATGTCCCTGCTCACTGCAGGGAGGGTTGGACTAGATGTCTTTTATATGTCCCTTTCAGCCCAACACATTCTAAGATTCTATAAAAATACAAATGTATTTTTTCCTTTACTACTCATCACAAGGATTATAAAATACATAAAAATTAAAGGATTCAGTGCCTAGGATGCTTAACAGACCAGCTGGAACCAAGACTTATATGCCTGTAACTTTCACATTCAAATGTTAGGTGTTAATCATATCATACCAAGGTATTTTGGACCAGAGAGACAGAAAAACTCTTTCCAACTGCGTTTTTAGTATGTTTTGTCTATTGTTTCTTTGTCTGTCACATTTTTTTTTTTTGTATCAGTGAACCCCAGATCAAGCATCATGGGCAGTACAAGTCTCATATTTCTTATGGTCATAAGACATTAAACACTTAAAAATAAGGATGATCTGTAACAAAAAAAAAATAATGTTGTCCACGTTGTCTTGTTTTATTTGACCATAGGCCAGCAAAAGTAGCAGGTCACTATCATATTCTTTTCAAAGTGGGATTGATAAGAAAAATAATCATAAAATTTTATGTGCGGATCAAAGATCCATGAAATAAATAATAAAACATTTTACTGTGTATTATGAAAGAGTAACAGAAATCATTACAGAGAAAAAATAAGCTGAGTGATAAATAATATTCTGCTGTCTTTAAAAAAAGATAGAAAAAAGACCAAGAAATGATTTTATTAATTAAATGCTGACTGCATGGTCATGACTAAAAATCAGACACTTTCCCCTTGGATTTTGAGGTTAACATTAGAAACCAAAGAGTTGTTATGAATAATTACAATGGTTCTCCTGTTATTTTAGTTATAATATAATGAAAAAAATACTAATTTTTATACATTTCCAGCCACTAGTTTATTTAAATTTACATCTGTCAAGGGTTAGGGCTGATTGGCCACTAAATACTGAGAGACGTTCTCTAATCCCCTCTACCCCCGCCAAATGGGAAGGAAAAGAGAAGGAGGCAGAGAGACTTTCGGATTAGAAAAGAAAATTAAGCTAGCTTTAACAAAACAATAATAAATAACTAAAAAGGAAATAACAAAACTAAAGAACTTTATACAAATATATACAGATCCAATATAAAACATGACTCCCCGCTCTGATCTCAATCATCCCTGATTCTGCAGAGTGGGTGGTACCAGGGAAATCCCAGGCTCAGCGGCAGAGGGGAGCTGGATTTGGGAACTCAGGATCATGATCAAAGGCAGAAGATCGGATGCAGTCCTCCCTGGATGCCAGCTGTTGAAGAAAAGAGGCAAAAAAGGTAAAACCCTCTTGATCCCTCAGTTTTACGCTGTGTATGATATATATGTAGAATGGAATACTCTCTTTGGTCACCTGTCCTGTCTATTACCCCCCGGAGGTGCAACCTTTTACTTCCTTGTGACCCCTCTTACTACCTGGCACGCCCAGCGTGGCACACAAGAGCCAGCAGTGGCCTTGGTCACTGTAGGAATTAAGTATCAGCAAGAGCCTTTCTGCATCCCAGTCCCAGGCAGTAACTGTAAACATCAGGTGTTATCACTGCCAGTAGCACACACTGTCTGCAAAAACATGCTGCTAACTTCAGAACGTGCAGCCTTTTAAAAGAGACTGAGCTGGAAAGTAGAAATCACTGAACAAAATTGGTTTTGTTTAGCCCAAACCAGGACAACAACCTATACAATATGCATTGTACACTAATAAGTGAAGTTACATGACAGCAAAAGAACCATAAAAAAATCTTACTGTCTACTGATATTGCAGTTTGTCTTGTTTGCTAATTCAAAATAATGGCTAAAACTATTTATTCTGATATAAAATAAGATGAGGGCAATGTGTACTAATATTTTAAGATAGTTCCAAGTTACCTAGATTGATGGGGAACAGGAATTATGTTCAGTGACTGAAGTGAAGTGTTACCTGGCAATGAATTTTCCCTGCTGAGATTTTTCTTAGCACCTTGATGTTGTGTTTCAGCTACTTAGAACTAGTAGCAAATCAGCATAAATTTAGATGTCTAGTTACATCTTGGTAAATCCATGCCAGAAGAATAATGATACTGAACAATTAATACTTTAGACAGATAACCTACATAGAATAACATATCTTCTCTGCAGAACATCTCTCTGTCCTGACAGTTGTGACACATCACTCTCACAAATCTTTCTTACTGAATGATAATTTTGACATTTATGTTGCAAAAAAATGTTCAGTGAAAAAAAAAAAAATCAGTCAACTAAGGTTACCAGAAGAACAAGCAGAGTTTTAAATAAGATAAAACGATACTTAAGACTGCAGTGAAATAATGTGCAGGTTGGAGTTGCACTGTGAGAAGGTAAGATTCTGATGATCTGCAAAATAAAAATTATTTCTGTTGAAAAGGCAAATCCTCAAATACAGTCTTTTAGAGGTTTTGCAGGTAACCCTAGTATATCAGGTCTGTGATTTGCTTTTCATATACACATGCACACACTTTCCATAAGATGGCAACACTAAATATATTATCATTGTTCTCTTGGGTATTTGGAAAATGATCTCTCAGAGATCTCTTAGCAAAGACTACATAAGCCCTTGCTCCTACTTCTTCATCTACTGCAATATTTTCTACTGTAATAGGAAGGCTGGTACATGGAGAAGTTGTAACATTGAAAGTTTTAATTTAAATGGATACAAATAGCTGTCATAAAAGAAAAAAAAAGAAAAAACACAAAACAACAACAAAAATGCAATAACCAGGGGAAAGGAAAAGAAAGAAAAAGGAAAGATGTTCTCACGTTCTAGGACTAAGAAAAAAGAACATGTTTCCATCATGCCATCAAAAAGCACTCTTCTATAAAATATATTGTTACTATTATTTCATTACATCATACAAATTTATATAATTTTGAATTAAAGATTGTCAGGACTAAAAACGTGGACTATGGGAGAGCTGATTGTCTTTCAATTCTGTTTCAGTCCATAAAATGGATCTTTATTAATGTACGAAACAGAAAAAAAAAAGGAAATAATTTTTTTTTTCCTGATACATTTTATCCTCAAACTGAAGGGATCAGGAAGTTGTCAATAATTGAAAAGATGTTTAGAATGGAAACTGTTACATAACCTCAAATGTTAGTGTTGCTGTTACTTTACCAGTATGAAAAGCAACCTGAATTCATGTTTTGGTGTGGTACCTTGAGTATCATGTCGCTAGATTCATATGAGAAATTTTTAGCTCATAGTGAACTCACACTCCATGAAAATAACGCTATGCAATGAAATAGATGTTGTAGAAGAAAAATATCACAGCTCCAAGTGTTAATAATTTAGTCATAAATAGTTTGTTAATGATTTTATATTACCTACATTAAAAGAATAAAACTGTATATTAGTTTGCTAGCTAGTAAAATTTCAAACTTCAAAGAGTACATATTTGCATAATACTCATATAATAAATAGATAAACTTAAAGTGTACTATTTAAATAACTCTTCTATTGCTTCATAAATGTCTTGAAAGTTTCCAGTATGTAATTAGACTATGTGATATCTGGTAACAAATCCTGATGGATTTATCACTTTTATATGATGTGATTAAAAATAGAGAATAATACACATACATGGAAATTCTTTTTATAAGCAGCTTTAACTTCATTTGTCTCTGTGTTCTTGTGCACAAAAGGGCAGTGCAGCTTCAGGCCCTGAAAGCTGAGATGAAAGAAAACTGTCACAGGAGAGTTGTGCTGCGTGGGTGTGTTGTGGTGGCACTGTTTGGGATTTTTTGTGTGGTTGTTTTTGGGGGCAACCTTGCTTGCTGAGGGTTTTTTTTGTTTGTTTCTAGTTTTATTTTTCAATTAAAATATTTTTTCTGGTCTTGCTTTAAAGACTACAATACGAAAGTTCATCAAATTATACTTGAGAAATTTGTCCAATGGCACAGGCATAAAATGCTTGATTACTGAGTTTGTTACACCAGATAGAGAAATTGTTCTTTATTTTGCTTTCCTCAATACTTCATTTACTTAAATAACTTTTATAGAATCTATTATAGTGGAATATTAGCAAGCAAAACCCTTGAATCTGCTGTCTCTGGGCTCAGTTAACTCTACCATCCCCACAGAGCAAGGGACAGTTCTTTTAACTGAGAGAGGACTGTATGAAATAAACTGGGCTCTGGGGTCACGAGTCATCTACCGTTCTATTATTGTTCTGTGAAGAACTCTTTTCAACTTTTCATAGAGCTGCTTATGAATTGCTGTCATGTGTTCATTTTGTGAGAGTGACCAGAAATCAAATGAGGAGAAGCCAGGTCTCTCATATTTTCTTTATCTTCTTCTTGCACACATGCTAGTAGGCTACGATTAAAAAAATCTTTCCAGTCTCTCTTCCATAATAGAATTCATAGTCGTGTGAAGTCCTAGCAGGGCACTTACATACATGGTCAAATTTATGCATAAAATTATCCTATTACATTTTTCATTTGATGTTGTGTTATAAGAAATTGCAAATAACTTTCTTACTATTAACAATTTTACAAAAATATGTCACTTCCCTTCTCAACCATTCTCTCTCCAAACTAAAATTTTTTGTCACATGAAAGTTGTTCTTTTTTTTTTTTCTTTTTTTTTTTCTGGAGGGAACAGAGAAAAATAATGAATTTAGAATGACAAAATTATGTGTTTTTTTTTTCTTCTGGTCTCAATTTCTTACCTACTAATTAATGTATTACTATGCAAAATTAAAAATGTACAGGATTTTCACTTTCTGTTAGTGAGTCTGTTACCTGAAAGACAAGAGGGCAAGTGATTGTCAGAAAAGAGAGTTCTGAGTTAGATTCTACTAAAGTTTCAAGATGTTTCTGGGAATCATGAGAAAAGCGGATCAACTGACTATAAAAAGGACCAAAACAACTAAGATAAAACAACAGTCTCCCCCTTAAATAAGTAACAGCGATTTTTTTTTTTAAAAAAAATATTTTATCATATAACGAAATCTCTTTTGTTCTTAATTATAGACCTAAAAAGATAGAAATATGTCATTTTCCTGACCTATTGATAACAAATAAAATCAGGACTCATATCTGCAGAAAATGTATCTAGAAAGGAAATACATAACCAGCCAGATACTCAGCACCCTGTACATACACGTGGGAGTTCTGCCTTTCATTTCTCTGGGGAGAGGATTTTTTCCCCACATGCATTTATTAATCTGGCTATAGTTCTGCATGAAGGCATGAAACAGTCTTGTGTATATATATATTTCTGTAGATTGGTTTTATTCCTTACATCTCTTTGTGCAGCCTGATGCAAAAATATTTTCCAGAAACGTGTCAACAACCACTAAAACTGGTAATCCTTCTTCTTGTATTTGTTTCATCCACTGAGTATTTAAATTAATATTGTGTTCCCTATACTACTACATGAAGGACACATATGCAAATTTACCAGTAATAGTCAGGCCTTTAAGAGTTTTGCGCTTTACAGGAGTGCCTGATTCAGTTTTTGCTTACTTCTTTCAAGGTCAGAAATGCTCAATATTCTTTGAATTCTAGGGAAACAGATTTTATCACTTCTAATAACCCTTCTATCTTCTTTTAGATAATCACCAAAAACATATAGAATTTTGGCCATTCACTGAAAAAATTTTGGCTCAAGTAGCTGAGACTGAAATATCTCATTTCTGGATCTGTATTGCAGTACCAGTTACTGTGCTACGTTATTGATAATGTAACCAGTTTCTTACCGCTTCCACTTTGTTTCATGAACTTACATGAGACAGGGAAAGCTAATTCAGGATGTGCAATAAGAAAACCATTGTAGCAAAGTATTAAAGACTGTTGGTCTTGAACAGTGTTATGATTATCTCTTCACTGTAAAGCAAAGAAGTGATCTTAGGTATGAATTTGCATTTTCAAGATATCAGAAAAACAACCAGAGCCACAAACCAATAACTCACCCCCCCTAAAAAAAATTAAAATATGTAAAGATAGAAAAATGAAAGGTTTTTTGTTTATTTTGGGAAAATATCAGAAAAGTCTTCAAAGGGTATTTAATTAAATGCTTAGGATTCCCTGTACTCTTTGGTAAGAACAATAGGACACTGGACTTTGCATCAGGACACTTGATTTCTATTACTAGCTCAGCTGCTCCAAGACTGGCATTGGACAAATCACCTCAAATCTTTCAAATTTCATTTTTACCTTTCATTCTTTCTTCCCATTGCCTCTTTAGATAACAAACTATTGATTCAGTGCAGCAACTGTGTCTTTTTGAAAGTAAAATATCTGCAACTACATATATTCAGTCTGGTTAAAATATCTACACTATTATACACTTAAGTTTACAACACTATATTGCTTACTCTAATTCTTTTTTTATGTTACCTTTGGTGCTTTAGACTCACAAATTGTCTTTTGTGAGGTAGGAATTTTGCATTTAAAAAAAAAAAAGAAATTAAATTAAAATTGCTCAGAAGATACTGTATTGGGTTTGCATGGCCAGACTGCAGTAGTGAGGGGACTGTAGAGGCAGTTTCTGCTGGAAGCTTCCCCTGTGTCTGATAGAGCCAATGCCAGCCGACTCCAAACATCGACCCGCTGCTGGCCAAGGCTGAGCATATCAGTGATGATAGAAACACCTCTCTGTAAACCTATTTAAGAAGCGGGGAAAAAGAACTTTGAAACAACTGGCAGAGAGAGAGGAGGGAGAATATGTGAAGGGACCAAGATCAGCGAAGAACAGAGGGAGAATATGGTCCAGACACCAGAGCAAAGATTCCCTTGAGCCATGGTGAAGACCATGGTGAGGCAGGCTGTTTCCTGCAGTCCATGGAGGTGACGAGGGTGTAGATGTCCACCCGTGGCCCGTAGAGGACTCCACATTGGAGCAGATGGATGCCTAAAGGGGACTGTGGCCCTGTGGGAAGCCCATGCTTGAGCAGGCTTCTGGCAGAAACTGTAGCCTGTGGAAAGAGAGGAGCCCACACCATAGCAGGTTTCCTGATGGTCCTGTGGAGGACTCACACTGGAATAGATCCCCCTGAAGGACTGCACCTCATGCAGAGGACTCACATTGGGGCACTTTGTCAAGAACTATCTCTTGTAAGAGGATTCATGTTGCAGAAATTGTGAGAAGATGATGTCCTGTGAGAGACACCCCACAACGGCACAGAGAAAGAGTAAGGAGTCTTGCACTGGAGGAAGAAGGAGTGGTGGAGACAACGCCAGTTGAATTGACTGCAACCTCCATTCTCTGACCCCCTGTGCTGCTTGGGGAGAGGAGGTGAATAAATTGGTTATGATATTAAGCCCAGGAAGAAGGGAGAGGTTGGGAGAAGGTGTTATTTTTAAGATTTGCTTTTATTTCTCATTACTCATCTCTGATTTTGATTGTTAAATAAACTCACCTAATTTCCCCAAATCGAGGCTGGTTTTTCCCAGGACAGTAGCTGCAGGTGATATCCCTGTCTTTATCTCAAATCATGGGCCCTTTTTTATATTTTCTTCCCTTGTCTAGTTGAGAACGGGGAGTGATAGAACAGCTGTGGTGAGGACCTGGCTGCCAGCCAGGGTGAAAAATTTACACATATCAAATCTGTCATTTAATATTTAAATGTTTCTCGTATTTTCAATATAAATTCAAAATGGAAAGGCATCACCAATTGGTTAATCCCCACTCCAAACGTTACACTGGTGAGTAACTGCTCTTTGTTCTTCAGATGCTCCTGGGACTTAAATATTGCCCTGCAAATCCTAAGAAACTGAGATACTCCTGAATTGAGAGGAAAAAAATAAAGAAAAAAATGGTCTGGAATGCTCTGTGTTGCAAAAGTGAAAGCCCTTGAGAGGCATTCAGTCAGAAAAATCCCAATCATCTAGATAAAACACACATGGAAAAATTCTGTTGCAACAATGTGTTCTTTCTATATTTATTTACCACTTAAAAATCAAGGAATAATACTTAAAAAAAGAAGCAGATAAGATTTTATAAGAGCTCTAAGTAGATGGTTTAGAATAAAGCATTCAAGCTTGTCATTCAAGAACTGTAGACTTGCCTTTGGAACATGACCTATAAATAACTGGCAACAAATAATAACAAATCACGTCTGTGGTTACAGTAATGCTGGGAAAAAAAAATTACAAGGGCCATCAATCTTCATGCTTCAGGGCAGAAGCTGATCACCAGCTGACATCCACAAGCAATCTCCCTCATGGTTTCTTATTAGATAGTAAAACAGATTACGGGGTTTTGTAGGCATTGATAAAGTACACAACTAAAAAAACAATTGCTCCAACCCAAGATTACAATACTTACATGTTGCATCTTGCTTTCAAATTTAAGGCTGATCGAATGTTAGATTGTCCGCTGAAGCTAATTCACCAATCAGTCTGTACAGCCAGCTTGGATAACGTCAGGCAATTAATTAGATCATTAAAGGGGATTCTTACTTTGACTAACATCCCTGAAAACAAGTACTACGTTTCCTTGAGAAGAGTTTAAGCTATGTAAGTTTTCAAAGTGCCCTGGCTTGACTTAAACAGAACCAATTCTGTTCACTGATTTTATTTTTCAACTCAGTTTCTTCTAAGAGGTCGCACTTTCTGAAGTTAACAGCATGTTTTTGCAGACGCTGTCTGCTTCTAGAAGAGATAACGCCTGGTGTTTACAGTTACTTCCTGGGATTGTTATGCAGAAAGGCCTTTTTCTGTTGGATCTTGTGTGCCACACTGTGGGTGCTGGAAAGTAAAAGAAGTAGTAATGAAGTGAAAGGTTGCACCTCTGGTGAGTAACAGGCAGGGCAAGTGACCAGAATGAATATTCCATTCAATATACATCATATTCAGTACAAACCTGAGGGATCATTCGCTGCGGTGACCAGCTT
>NW_009726981.1:29890-30513 GCF_000703405.1 Apaloderma vittatum | reverse complement strand
GCTGGGCCCAGCCAGCACTGGGGAGTGTGTGGGGGGGAAATCCTCCCAGTTTCTGACTCCTTTGCATTCTGCAGAGCAGTTCCCAAATGGCTGTGGCAGGGGCTTTGGCATCCTTCTGCACTAGGCATCGTGCTCTGAGGTCAGCAGCCTTTGCCAGCTGTTGCCTTCTCCTTCACAACTAAACGTCTGACTCCATCTCCTCCTCCCACCCCAGATGGCAAAGCTGCTCGTCAAATGCAGGAAGGGCAATTGTTCCTGTCCATATTAGCAGCAGGCTATCCATCCCCCTGCCTTCAGCGATCTCTGTAGCGAGACTTCCATCAGCAAGGGAAAAAAAACCGCGCTGCTTCGTCCATTTAACCTTGGCCTCCCAGCAAACCATGTTGGGCAATTCTTGCTGTGACGGGTGTGAGTGACCGCTACACAACTGTCTCAACTTAAACAGGCCAGAGCCACCTACCTGGTGCCGGTGTGGAGCTGACCCAGCACTTTCCTGAGCCCACTGCCCCATCCCGGCGCTGGCGGCAGTGTCGGGGGGAGGCAGGGCTTGGACCTGTGGCTGCAAGAATGAAGTCAAGCCAGGAGAGGGAGGGGGGACCCCTCTGAGAAGCCCCCCCCAACCC
>NW_009726981.1:0-29826 GCF_000703405.1 Apaloderma vittatum | reverse complement strand
TCACACCGGGCAGTTGGGCGCTTTTCAGCTGCCACAAGAAGATTGCTGCGTGTGCTGTGGTCATTGCAGGATCCGAGGGTGATGAGCTTTCTTTTCCTATTGCTTTCCTTTCTCTGGCTTTCTAGTTCCAACTAGAAGGTTGTCTATGGCAAGGCCAGTTCTTTTATTTCCGCTAATGGTTCTTTATTTTGTGAGGCACCTGAAACACACCGGTGTTAGTGCTGCTGATTGGTAAATAAAACTGGTGTTAAGGAGCCTTGGTGTTGATTCACCTAATTCCTGGCCTGGGAATCAGTGAACTTGAGTCCTGAAAGCTCGAGATGTGACAATGGGGCAGCCAGGTCAGATGCTTTGCTGCAAAAGCGTGGAGGTATGTGGAGGCTGCTGCTGCCTGCCCCGCTTGCCATCCACCCTCCTTCCCACAGCCCCAAGAACTGCATTTCCAAGATGCCATTTGTCTGAGATCAGACAGACAAGCTGACACCAAAGCACCCAAGGTGTAGCTGTGCTTCATAAGAAGTCCAATTTTGATTCGTGGCTGTTCCGTAGTGACTGATTCTAAGTGCATTTAAAGGCAATGCTTGTATTATCCACATTATTCCCACTCTGCTGAGGTCCCTCTTAATCACAGACCGGCTGCAAAAGACGCCACCAGCCACCATCATCTCACACAGCACCTCAGGCTCAAAACGGTCACTTTTTAACACAAACTGTGCACTGGCCTCAGTACATAACCAGGAACCAAATGAACATAAACCAAGCATTTATGTTTTATATAAGCATTTATTTACAACTTGTTTAACAACTGTACACTCTTGTGTTACGTTGGAAGCATTAGTGTATTTGACTGGGAAAAAAATATTAAACCTTTTGATTCCAATTACCGTTACTCAGTTTGTTGGTTTTTTTGGTCTATATACAGATATGTATATTAATACTGCTACCATGACAATCTGGTAGTTACACAATTCATGAACTGAAATGGGAAATTAATGTTTTGACACTCTAGGAATCTATTCTTTTACAGAAAATATATCACTGGCAACTTCACAAACAGTTACTTTATAATTGGTCAACACTTAATTCAGGACTGTCAAACAAGCTGCTATTAAGAAAAGTAAAAGAGTTTTCTATGCAGCACAAATGAAGTTAGTAGATCAGAGACATGCTGGAGATCCCCTCTGAGTTGTGAGCTCGCTATCATCACTTCATGGCAGAGTTGCTAGGCTAATCTAAAAGTAGCCAGCTCACCTGCTGAGTTACTGGCTCCACCGGACATCTCTCCATTGCATCTCCATTTTTGTCAGGCTAGACACACTTAACATACAAATGTCTTCAGGCTCTAGAACAACTCATATGTCTCTAATTTGCACAGACCACTTGGAGAAATGAGGCGCTGCTCAGCTTGGCCCCCGAAACACCTGTGCAGGTGGGTACACAAAAACATCCCCTCCCACTCTGCACAGAGCCCCTGGTTTCGGGGATCCTGTGCCCAGCCTGGCAAATCAGAAACAAACCATGCCTTTAACAAACAACAAAAAAGTTCTAGTAACGCTTTGCCTGACATGTTAACACGGGACCAATGGCTAGGACCTGGAAAGACACAAATACTTCAGCTCTTCGCTAGACTCAGTCTGATGAAAGTGCTGCTGCATCTGCTGCAGGAACACCTGATTTGTCACCACCAAACCCCTGATCCTGCCTGCAGGTCACCTCAGACTTCACTGTCACAGGTCCTGGTGGGCCAGAAAAGGCACATCACCCTCCAGGAGTCCTTCCAGACCGCTGTCAGTCACAGCACCAGGCTCCCCTGTCCAGTAGGAGGGTATCCAGAAAGGAACACGCCACACACATCTCGCCAGGATCTTAATGCTTTTCCTTCCCTCTCCTGCATGACTGGCTTGGAGCCCATTCCCACCTGCTCTTCCCTTTGCCAGGTGGCACAGACACTCCCGTGGAAGCAGAGGTGGGGACTCGATCTGCCTTTTCTCCAAGACATGCTGCTCAATGCCGCAACACAGTGCGTATCTGGATCCCCAGGGACCCAACGCGTGCAGGCGTCTCGGCGCAGGAGCGTGGCTCTGCCCTGAGCCCTGTCTTGACAGGCGTGCGCCCTGTTTTGTGACCAGAAGCGACTGCAGAGACTAGAGGACACAACTCTTCTCCAGCATGGGGGTGCTCACATGGAAAACAGGGCTGGTAGTTATGCTACTGCTTGAATATGCAAAACCATTCTCAGACTAAGCAGAGTACATACGTGCTTACATTTTTGCAGGATTAAGATCTGAGTGAGCAAGAATGGGGTTTCTCTAGAACTGGATTTAAACAAACCACTCACGGTACTCATCACCCAGACTCTTTCCAGATTTTCCGGCAAATCTTAGGGCCTAAAAGCCCCCATCCCCGTTTGTTACGTACTAACACCTATACAATAAACCTCTTAACTTACAACACTACAGCACTCCCTCGTCTTCTGAATCTTGCCAGTACTGGATGTCCAATACAAAACAAAGATACAGTAGTACAAATGTGCAGGTATTTAAGAATATTAAATAAGCAGCATTTTAAATTAATATAGGCAGTACAAAGCATTTTGAGTTACACTGTCTACATATGGCAAATCTTGTAGCTAAACTTCGTAATACAAAGAAAGAGCCAAGCTAGTGCAATTGGAAATTAAATAGCTAAGATTGCGATGAGGAGGGAAAAAAAAAGAAAAACGTAGTACAGGTAAAAGATAAACAACCCAAGTTATAAACTGGCAAGGACAGTCTGCATAATACTGAAGCTGTAGACGACTTTTCGTACTTGTCTCCATTCATGTTCTTTCCTCAGATTGTTTTAACAATTGTACACAGATTGAAAAAGAAAAAAGTTTCTGAAAGAAACTGACAACACAGCTAAAATGTAGAGAGAAAAATACAACAGCCACAAACTACTGTGTATATACATAGCAAGGAAGCAGGCAGTGTCTGTGAACAAAATACCGCCCGGTAGTTTGCCTGGCTCGGAGATTATCAGATGAACTCTGCCTGGTTTCCTAGAGAAGATGGGATGGCCAAGCAGCAATTCATTAGTCATCTCTCCTGGTAAAACACCTCCTTCGCTTTACTTTAATTACTTAAAGATTCAAAGTGGATCCTTTAAGGATGCAGGTTTTTGAAATTTTAACAGTAACCAAAAGATGTTTTTAGGAACTCATTAAGACTAGATTTTTATAGTTCAGTATATGAAAATGTTGAAGGAAGTCTATGTGTTAATACCGTTAATCAGAATTAAATAAAGTGGACAGGCAGAAGTAAAGTGGAGAGTGAGAGTGCTCTCTGTCAGTTTGCAGAATGCCTTCTGTCGAGTTCTGAATACTGGTTTCCTCTCTTCTAGCCTCATAGGAGACTTTTTTTTTTTTTTTTGTGAAGAGAAAGCATAAATGGAAGCGGGAAATGGGAAAAACTACTCCCGAGGATGGTAAGCTTCTCTGCAAGTAGATCTCCCTTTGAAATCAGATGGCCATGAGTCTTAAGTGTAGAACTGGTTAAGTTTTGGTTATGCAGTCTGGACAGAAAAGCAAGTCATGCACTGAACAGTCCCTGTTATAATAATGCTGCAGGTCATGCAACCACATCACTGCAAATAAAAGAATAAAGAAGAAAGTTAAAAAGCAGATAACACATTACAGTTAAAAAAACCCCAGAGAACAGAACAGGTATTTTTCAGAGCAGTTCAGTAAGGCTGTCTCCACTTGAGAGTTATGCAAATTTAGGGAGAAAACATCTTTGCCAGAGCAGCTCCTCAAATTAACACAAAGGTTCCACAGCAATAATTGGAAAGAGCAACAAAACAGCTTTGAACAATATCTAAATTTAGACATAATTCAGACAGATTTAAACACTTCTGAGCAAAGTCCTTCAGGGCACCTTTCACAACTACAACAGCTATGGAAACCAAGTTTACACAGTGACGAAAAACTCTTTTTTGTCTGCAGAGCACAACAGTTAAAAAAACAAAGCCATGTAAAGTGGAAGGTGCCTATCCAATACTGTGTGTGGTTATTTACCACAACGAGGATCATAATGACTCTGTCTGAGCCTTCAGGCTCTGAGGACTACCAAAGACTTGAAGCATTTATATTTCACCAAAGCTCCTCCTGTGTGTGAGGCTCCAACAGCATCGCTGCCACACTACACTGGCAAGTTCTGTTCATTGCGTGCAAATGCAAGTTTGAATCCCAAGAAAATTACACATATTCTTGTTAAAATAAGCTAAGTTTGAGCCACTATATGGCCAAAGGAGCACATCAGAGTGCTGTGGAAGTTAATCTAAGTTTGCACGAGGATTGGAGAGGTTGGCATATTTCTCCACCCGCTTTCTGGGCCTGTGCCACAGGATAGGTGTAACGCTTTGCCAACCCGGCTACGGTGTTTCCAGCTCCCCCGCGCAGCACAAATATTCCTGTGCAGCACACGGAGCACTAACTGCTCGGTCTCATTTCTGCGTTGCACTCGCTGTGACGTTATGAAAAGGAAAACAGCTTCACCAGACTGAAATCAAAGCATGTGAACTGTTCCTCTCCCTTCTCCCTAGTATTGCGCTGGTCAGAAATGATTCTAAGAACAGTTCCTGTGACAGGAAAATCCAGGTTAAATAGATAAGGAAGAATATTTGTAACTAAATTCAAGGCAAAAATTATGTCATTCTGCTACAAGTCCTGCAGCCTGTATATCCCTCTTTTCTCCTTCTTGTTCACCAAGCCAGAATACAAACCATAGTTGAAAAACAGAAAAGGAGAGGCATAAATGGAATTAAAAGAAAAAACACAAACAAACTGACACATTCATTACATTCAAAGCAGACCTCAAGAGTGTATTCTGAGTAATCATTGTTAAGCGTGGTGGGCGCTGCTTGGGTGCATAAAGTTAAGAGTTCAGAATTAATAATATGAAGATTACTGTAGTTACTCTACAAATTTTAAAAGTTCAAACTACATAAGCATGTGTCTATTCTACTGTGCATAAATGAATACAGTCTACTCCTTTAGTCTCACCTGGCTGTTATTTATTTCAGACTTACTGTTTAGTAGCACTTCAGGTGTCCTGGTGCACATAAACAGACAGGACATTGAAGGTTTCTCTTTGAGTCAATAGTACTTTTTGAGAGGTCTTATAAAATCAGGACAGCATATTCCCTTTCAAGGATGTAACAAATTCATCTGACAGTACCCTTTGCTGACTATAAATTCTCATCTTGTTCTAAAAAAATTAAGATTATCAATTTCTTTCTCTTGGAGAACTCCTCAGGATTAATCAATATATTTTAAAGCTACCTCCTGAGGCAGCAACACTTCAGAAAGAGAAGAGAGATGAGAGATGTGAGAGTACATTCACTGAGCGTAACCTGTCATAGCTTCTGCAGCACCTTCAGAAAGAGACAGTTTATGCATCAGACGATGGAATGACTTTCTGTTCCTTCCCTTGCCAATCCAAAATATTCCAGCTACATGTGAAGGCTTGTTGCCAGCCTAGGGGATTATTTCTTGATAAGGAATTTCCCTTCAGTATTCAGTGCCTAATCTTTATAGCTCTACTTCATTACAAGCATTTATCTGTCCCTTAACATCTTTTAACTTCTTGGTGTCTTTTAGTGTTTTTCTTCAACACACAGAAGTGCCTTTGACACCTCCAGCACACAGGAGGGATATCAACCTTTTTCACTGGCCTAGTCAGCTCTGGAGATACTTGGAAATGCAACCACCACAGCTATCAGAGCAATGCAGTCTTCCCACTTTCAAGTCTAACACCAGACACTCTTCCCAAATACTTCTGCAAGCTTCGGCTTTGATGTAACTGCCTCCAGATCTCTCTTCCTGCAGATTTCCCAACTTCATTACTTACTGGCTTCTACTGCTAAAGTTTGTTTTTCTTTCTTTGTATGTCTTTCTCCATGTCATTTCCTCTAGATTTTTTGAAGAAGCCTTTGAACATATTATATTTCAGGGCTGTATTAACACTGCCTTGCAACTCCTTGAACCAGAGAATACAAGATGGACTACAAATTCTAAGAATTGTGGCCTTACAATGTCATTCTTATAACTATTCCAAGATTTTACTACTGGTGCTAAATAAAAGCTTTAAAGTATCTCTTGAAACCACTGATACCTCCAGGAAATAGGCTTACTGTCTTGCTTACTAATCTTTGGTGACTGAAAATTATCATCTCTTCTTTCCAAAATTTTAAATTACATAATGAATGTTATATTCAAATCCAAATCAAAAGTCTGATGGTCTTACTACAACTATTTTACAACTCCATAAATATGACGCTATTTGGGATTTTCACTTAAAACTCTGCTAATTTTTATGATCGTGCTACAACACCAGCATGCTAACAAGCTAACAACTGGCCTTTATTACTGATTTTCTCTTTTCTTAAAGTTAGGGATAATCACTAGGGATTCCAGTTCCATTTACAGAATAAGCTATCCTATATACCTGTGAAAATACTAGCTTTTGCAGTATTTCAGAGTTGTGCCATACTACAACAGTTAACAGCTCTTCAAAGTGCTGGCAAATGACCACTTCTCTAACAATTAAAATAACCACGTGGCTCTTTCTGAAATGCCATATCCTAACTTCATCTGATAGTAACGGATCTCCCTAATGTGAAGCAATGAATAACACGACCAGACGGGAAAGGCTTCCCAGCCGTCTCAGATGTTCCTCTACTGGCAACGCTTTGCATGTTCTATGGATCAAACTCTGACATCCAAAGCAGCAAGAAATTTTTCTCTGACAAATGGAACCTGCTTTCAGTCTGGAACCTACATGCAGTGCAAAAGAGACTGAAGGATATGCAGTTTTCCAAATGACTTTATACATTCAGCAAACAGCAGCAGAGGAAATTCCTGATTTATCACCAGAGACAACTAACACAGACATCTACTGCATCACCTTGGCAAGGCCTAAAAGAGAAGGTTAGAATCTGGGCCATGTTAAAGTTAACAGCAAAATCATCCCCTTGGAACTAAAAGGTGAGGTCTTCAGTTACAGCAGTTACCCCGAGCTCCTGCTGATCCACTCACTACAATCTCACACCAGAGCAATTTGTCGGGGAAGCTGCCTTGGCTCCACTGACAGGTATTGCCTGAATGTCCCGCGGGGCGGTATGATTTATCCAGTTTTCTAGAGCTCCTCAACTAACATTCATCCATTACCTAATTCAATGAGCTGATACATTTTAAAAACGAACTGTCTCCCCACAAAATTTCTCCATTTCCAAATGGTGCAATGAAGCTGGTGGCGGAGTAGAAACCTCTGGGGGTTCACTGTACCAGCTGCAAGAAGTCTGATGTTGCTGCGGCTGATAATGACAACTTCTACCTTACGTACGTAAAGCCTCCAATACTTAAATCATCTGCTATTCAAAATCAAGATGAAAAGAAAAGAAAACAAAAAACCATCTCCAAAAGCTCATGATCTGTTTCACTGTTTTTAAAGCAACACCAAAATTCAAAATGGTGAAAGACATACCGCTCTTCAGACTTCTGTATTTGATAGTTGTTTGCATTTGCTTCCTGCACATTCAAACTGAAGAAATCATCTCTGAAGAAATCATCCCTTATTTTTACTTATAGCCTGCAGACTCACTAACTTCTGCTCGTTTTCTGGACTTCCAGAGGAATAAAGATCACAGGAGCAAGGCAACACAATCAGTCACGCCAGGACAATTTCTTGATTCCTTCTAACTGACAAACTGGGGGTACAGCTAGAATCCTACCTAGAACCTGACATCTGCCACAAAAAAAGTCACCAATATGATCTGGTTTGTGGAGATATGCTGACTGCTTGCTCCTACACCAGCCTATGAGACAACTCAAGACTTCGCCTCTTTCTCCCGACTCAAGGCACAAAGTCGGCACACAGCGCTCTTGCCAATACAGGAGGGAGCTGGACTGCTCAGGTTTGGACAGGGGACATGCTTCTGGGCTGTGTGCAGTTTGTAAAGCTAAAAACTTCACTCACACAACTTCTTGCTTACCTGATCCTTACCTGATCCTTACATTTAAATTGTTATAAGAATTCACCTCTTCATTTTAACAGAATGTCTTGTGCTGCCAGTGTCAGTTAACACAGTTTTTCCTAAGGAAAGGCTTCTGAAGAGATTTCTTGAACTCACATTTCGATCACAATCCAGCTCTCCAACTACTCTGTAGGCAACACCCCCGAAGTATTACTACTTAGGCTTAGAGTAAAAAATGCCACTTGAAACGATTTCCTGAAAGAGTACTCTCTTTCAGTTAATTTTTTTGCACAATACTGGTGAAGAAAACACTTGCAAAATCTTCTAAACCTGGTTTGAAGATACCAGTTTTTCAATAGAATATTACTAAAAACACAGAGATCACTTTCTATCTAAAACACATGTGCAAAAACTCTTAAGAAGTCAGTTTTGCATAGCTGACTTTGAGTGCAAAAACATCTCCCTCATCAATCCTTACAAAAAGTCAAAATGTTGGGCAAAAATAAAATTCTCTATAAAGTACGTCAAATTCAGGTACTGTTTGCTTCATAAGAAAAATCAGCCATATTCAGGACAGTCTTCATCCAAATCACTAACTGGAAGAAAACCAAGTGGTGAAATTAAAATATTTTTCAATTATCAAATCTACAGAAAATGTTAATGCATCAAGAAAATTAAACCCACTAAAAAACCATCCAGGAAACTGCTAAATGGATAGTCTCACATACTAGAGAACTTGAGAAAAAGCAAAAGCTACTTGCACATGTCAAAATACCAACATCTTTAAAACTGGCAAATCCTCTTAAATTTTCTTGACAGCTTGCACTTATCACTTACTATTTAGGATCATCACAAAGCAGCAATAGGAATACTAACTGTTAATTCATTCACATAGAATTAATATAAAACTGTCAGCATTCCTTATATGGATAGAAAGCCACGGAAAATGTGCAGAAGCCTTACTGCTATCTCAGGTGACATCAGAGTAGGTCCAGATTACCATTTGCTTATTTCCAAAGAGATAATGAAAAGCATCCTGAAGCCATTATGTGTTTACTTCATTTTACAATATATAAAGGTGTGTGTTCTAGTCATTCATCTTCCTTTGCACTGTGCGTGGAATGCACAACCTTTAAACTAAATTAGTTCAGTTTTCACAGGATTATTTCACATATTATGATCCAAGTGGCTACATGCTGCTATCAAGAAAGTGAGGAACTTGGATAATCTTTTTCTGTAATGTCTGATCAGACATGCTGACAACTTAATTCTCCAGTGAAGTATATAAACTGGACTGCACACACAATCCTCTAAGACCAGCAACTAAGCAGCTCTGAACAATGAAAGTATTCATGCATTTAAACTTTTATTTGCATTAATTAAAATCTCTCAGAAAGACTATTCTAGGCAGATCCTCAGCACAGTCCTTGGGAATGTACTCTCATAAACTCTTCAGCTGTTTTATCACTGTCCTGGAGAATCTTTTCTCTTCAAATTCACTCTACAGGGGGTTTTGTAGTGTATCAGGACAGGATATAGCATTAGTTTAATAATTACAACTACAATTTTGATGTAAATAATCTACGTTGCCCCAGAAAAAGTGTTCCTGAAAGCTTCTTAGAAGTATCAAATGTACCGAGAGAATCCTGTTTTACAGGTGTTTTGGTTTTTTTTAACTCATATTCTTCTACTCCTAAAGACAAAATAGTCAGCATTCATTGGCAGCTCATCTATACATGTGCTTATTCCCTGAAGCCACACTAAGCCACATCTTTTTCTTAATACCACCCTAATTTAAAGCTACATAACAAGCAGGGAAAATAACGAAGCTCAATCCTTTCAGTAAAGAAGCTGTTCTTGGGAGAGAGGTTTAATGATGTTCACCACCTGCATTCATCCACACTCAAAGATTAAAAATTGCTGTATGCAGCAAATAATAGAAGTAAAACACTGAAGAATAAGGAATTAAATTCCTTATGATTACCACTAGAAGACAGAACAAATGTCTGGATTATATATAAATACTGAAACTGGATAGCAATAGAGTATATTTCCACGAGATTGCAGCTTATTTTTAGATTTTCATATTCAGTACAAATTCTGGGAGTTACCTGAATTTCTGCAAGTTCACAGATTCTAAAAAGACAGAGTGTTTGTTCAATTTTGCCTAACAATTACTATGAGCAACAGTAAAGCACAGATACAATATTAGTCTTGTTTTGCTCTCTGATGCCATATAATGACACTTCAGTGTCTACCTTTAGGGAAAAGGAAACACCGATCAGAACCACAAAGCAGAAGATAAAACCCAGCAACCACCAAGAAGCAGAAGAAGACATGAGAGACAGGAAAGCAAAAGCCAAAAAGAAGGCTTGTAAGAAGGCTTGTAAATCAGCATTTGTTCATCTCCTAACCATCAGGGACATTTGCATGCAGTTAAAACTTCGGAGGCAAAATGGTAAAACAAATGTTAAAATAATAAAAAGTGGTTTTGTTCTAGTGTCCAGATTGCGTCCAACCTATTTTGCATCTAATTAACAGCAACAGGAAATTAAATTATTACACAAAATTAAGAGATAAAATTTCCCGTTAAGGGTGGTATTCCTTGCTTTCACAAATAAGTTTTGGCAGTTTGGTAACAGACAGATTAAAATAAAAGGGATCTTTTAGGTAGTATAAGGTTCTTTTTTTGGGTTATAGATAATGTTGTAATCTCAAAAAAGAACATCAAATTCCCTCAGAGAAGTGATCTTATTTGCTCCTGTACAGATGTGGCAGGCAGTAAAGAGTTCTTCAAATTACTAGAATGACGATCCGTAAGAGATGTCCCATACAAAGTGCGGTCATCTTGCTAGAGAACACACACAACTTCTTGTCCCTTTAGTGTTCTGTGTAACAGTAAGAGACAGCAAAACAGTATCACCTCACTGAACTACAGCTGCTGTACTAAACTTCCTTTACATTGTTACCTTTCTGCACATAATAAGATACTTTCACTATCTTAATCCAATCTTCCAAGCATAGCCCAGATCTGTCATACATTAAATAAGAGAACTTTTAGAGAATAATTTTCAACACCTGTTTTCATCTCAGA
This sequence comes from Apaloderma vittatum, assembly GCF_000703405.1. Lineage (NCBI taxonomy): Eukaryota > Metazoa > Chordata > Aves > Trogoniformes > Trogonidae > Apaloderma > Apaloderma vittatum. Next base: position 18,719 of record NW_009726981.1, on the reverse strand, counting down.
AAAAGTCTCTCAGAATAAATCAAAACTGATAAATTTTTTCAAACACATGTTGAATGTATTTGTTAGCCCAGATTAAAACAGATGATGTACTTGAGGATAAAACAGCACCTAAAAGTGTCATTCACCTGTTTCTTAGCCTTTAATCTAGGCATGCTTGTTTTAATTATCCTTTGCTCTCCACTCAAGCTGAGAAGTAATATGGACCTTCAGATGATTAATAAACGCTAGTGTGTCTTCTCTCTAAAGGGATTTATGAAAAAAATATCTTCACTTGGGAGGGCATTAAAATAAGGTAAAAGAATAAAATACTGCATGTGCATTAGGGTCCAAACAGTCTCCAAATGAAATATGCCTAAAACCGAATCACCACACAACACATACATATGAAACTTTCAACTAATGCTCAGGTCCTTTGTATCCATCAGTTCTTTGACAAAAACGACAGGGAGAGCACAGAACCAGTCACGCAGGAACAGGACCTAAACTAGTAGTAGGGGCCACCATCTGCCCCCACCGAGCTAGTTTCTACAATGAGTGACATACGATTAACCAGCTACACACTAAAAACACAGAATAACAAATGACAGCCAGTTTCCAACAAAGTCGGCAACAAACTCACCTGAAGGCACTGGTACCACTAGTAAGGCAAGCGATACAATTATACCCTGAATTGATATACTGAAAGCAAGTTTTTTAGTAGGGGATGACAACTGGAACAGCAACGATATTGAGGCCTTGACCCCTGATGTCCGGTTCATCCGTAATTATACAATATAAAAAGAAATGTCCTTTTTAAATGGATGGTGCAGTAGTGGATTAGAGCATTCTTAATATTTTTCAATCTGTTTATAATGTGTGTTAAGCATACACCTGACCAAGAAGAGTGGAACGAACCATTTTGAAAACGTTTATCTCTGCCAGCAAAAGAGGTAACATCAGTAGATAAAGAAAAACCTGAAAAAGAAATCTTCCCGCTTCCCTATTAAATGACAAAAATAAGAGCAAACTTTGCTTATAGCTTAAGAAAAAAATATCATTCCTTTTGCTACTGGAAGTTTTTTAGTAGCAAATGTATTTCACAATAATACCATATACTAATTTTGCATTTCTGTAATGAGTTTTCAGCCTTCTTCTGAAGCAACAGGTTAGCACATGAAAGAAAAAGCCTAATTCCCTTTGAACAAAGGCAGTATTATAAAGTGTAACAACCTTTATAGACACAAACATATTAACTTTGACAGGAAAGTTACATTGTGACACAGCCCATATGAGGCTTTTCATCAGAGACCAGGCTTCATACAAATAAGGCTGTTACTATAAAGCACTCCTCTAGATGTTTTCAGAAATTTGGCACATTAAGAAATGTAGAGGAAGGGCGAGATGGGCTCCAAATAAAATTATAAGCAAAGGGCATTACAGAAAATGATAAACCATAATAAAACGCTTTCCTGAACCATAAAATAATAGCAGGAGAAAGAGAAAGAATGCTGGTTGATTTTCCTTGAATGGTGTCACTTGCAACAGAAGCGGCCTGGATCACAGGGCAGTTTTCTTTCTAAGGGCAAGGCTTCTCTACCTTGCTGTTGCTGGCTGAACATGACCAGGGTAAGATCTTCTTGTGCTCGTGGCTTGCCTTTGTCTAGCCAGGAAAGACTGTCCTGAGCCTGTACTAGCCAGTCTGTCTTCTGCGGCTTTTTTATGCAGAGTCATCCCCTGTGGACAAAGAGAAACTTCTCAGTGAATATCAACACAGTATCCAAGATCTGAACATACATTTCTCCACATAAACATGTGGCGACTTGATTGAGTCTACTCAGAAGTGCCTTCCCTCCCCATCCTGCCCCTTCAGCAGGCTGAGTTAGAAGAGTACTTTTTTTCTCAAAATAATTAAAGTATCCTCTGTGACAATACCAGTTTGTATGGCACAAGTATATCTTGAAAGAAAGTATGTTTTCAGTAGGAGTAAATGCAAGGAGGAAATGAGGGAAGCTGTGATGGGTTGTGTAGTTGTGTATAAAAGCAGAGGCTAATTACAGAAAGACGGAGGCAGAGCTATCAGTGCTCATCTTGGAGCTCATGACAGGCTACTGAACGACAGCTCTTAGTTCAGGCTTGCTTTCTGCTTGTCAGTGGGACTAATGTTACAAAGTTGGTTGAGGACAACAGCCCCTTGAAAATGCCTTCAATATTCAACGGATTCAAATACTCTACTGAAGTATTAGCTTATTATTCATGGACATAACAAGAACACAGAACAGCAAGAAAGAAACTCTTCCAAGGGAAGGCAGGAGAATTTTGAACTCCATGATGAAGCAGAACAAAACATGAATGTTACACAGGTCAGTGATTTTTATATCTGAAGAGCAGTTTCAATGCAGCCACACTCTGCCAAAGAGAGGTCTTAAACACATTCGATGAAGGTGAAAAATCTCCCGGCATACAGGCCCAGCAAAAGCTGTACGGCTGTACAGATTACTTCTTTATGGTTTGAATAATTTAAGTGAGGGGTTTGCCCCTGTGCTTGTCCTGCATGTTTATTTGCACACAAGTTAGAAGGGATGTTTCCCTGAGCACTTACTGTGCTACTTCTCTGGAAACACTTGAAAAACTGGAGAGCGGACAATCAAAGAAAGTAAATCTGAAAGCTGTTGAGTCAGTATAACTGAAGGGCTTGAATTGCAATATAGTAATCTAAGGTATTCTTACCTCCAGAAAGCGCCATTTCTTGGTTTTAAACTTAAAAATAACAAACTTTCTTTTTTATTTACCCCAAGGTTAATATAGGAACACACTCTCAGGATAGCAATAGCTGAATGTTATTAAAAACCATTTGTGTTGGAAAATGCTTTTCAGACAGTACATTGGGTTTGCATGGTCAGGTTTTGGTAGCAGGGGGATTATTCTTCTGTGAGAAGCTGCTAGAAGCTTCCCCTAGGTCCAACAGAGCCATTATCAGCCAGTTCCAAACACAGACGCACCGCTGGCAAAGGCTGAACCTAGCAGTGGTGGTGGTAATGCCTCTGTGATAACATATTTAAGTGGAGAAAAAAGAACTGTGCCACAACAGGCAGAAAGAAAGAGAGAGAAGTGAGAATATGTGTGAACATCAAGGCCAGTGAAGAAGTGGAAGGATGAAGTGTTCCAGGAGGCAGAGCAGAGATTCCCCTGAGCCATGGTGAAGACCATGGTGAGGCAGGCTGTCCCCCTGCAGCCCACGGAGGTGACAGGGATGTAGATGTCCACATGTAGCCTGTGGAAGATGTCACGCTGGAGCAGGTGGATGCCTGAAGGCGGCTGTGATCCCATGGGAAGCCCACCCTGGAGCAGGCTACTGCCAGGACCTGTAAGTGCATGGAGAGAGGAGCCCACACCAGAGCAGGTTTCCTGGCAGGACTTGTGACCCCACAGGGGACTCACCCTGCAGCAGTCTGGTCTGGAAGGACTGCACCCCATGGAAAGGACCCATGTTGCATAAGTTTGTGAAGAAATGTCTCCTGTGAGAGGGACCCCACACTGGAGCAGGGGAAAAGTGAGGACTTCTCCCCCTGAGGAGGAAGGAGCAGTAGAGAGAGCACCTGACAAACTGACTGCAACCTCCATTCTCCGTCCCCCTGAGAGACTCAAGGGGGATGTGGTGGAATAATTGGGAATAAAGTTAAACCTAGGAAGAAGGGAGGGGTGGGAGGAAGGTGTTATTTTTAAGATTGGATGTTATTTCTTATTGTCCTTCTCTAATGTGATTGTTAATAAATTCAATAAATTTCCCCATGCTGAGACTGTTCTGTCCATGATGGTAACTGTTATCTCAACTCATGAGCTTTTTGCTACCTTTCCTCCCTGCTGTCTAGCTGAGAAGAGGGAGTGATAAAGTGGCTGTGGTGGATATCTGGTCTCCAGTCAGGGTCAAACCACTACAATGAATGTACACTGTTATAAAACAACTCAGAAAAAAATACTATTAATAGTTTCTTTCTTTTATTTTTAAAATAAAAAGTTTGGGAGATTCTTACCATATTGTACCAGGCACTAACAATAAATTTCTCCTCCATTTCTCTTTGACATTTTGTTTTTTCATACTCTTTCTATAAAACAAACATCAAAAAAGCACAAATTTAAAACCAAGTATAATAGAAGTTTTAGTCTATACATAAGAAAAAATAAGGAAATATGCATCTGCCATGAAACATGAGGATTCCTACCTCTAATGAATGAAACATTCTGTCCCGCTCCTGCAGCTGATTTTTTAGAGCCTGAATCTCAGGAGCTGCACCCTGGTTCTGCTTAGGATCTAATGTGCGGATGACCTGAAAGACAAAATCAGTTTGGTTTTAACTAAAGGTTGCAAAAGTAATCTAATTGAAGGAAAAGACATCAAGGAACTAGAACATTTTAAGTTGAGTTAAGAAATATAAAAGTGGTAACAAATGACATTCCAAAATGTGGAACAGAGGTATATGCAATTCTAAAAGGCTGACTTCTGAAATACAGCCTTGACAGGCAGCATGGCAAAAGCTACACCATGATCAGCCATAATACATTACAACCTCTGAACAGGTTTTATAGCACCATGAAACAAAATTATCAATAGGAAAAAGTGACATCTAAGTGATTGAGTATCTCAAGGCTCACATACAGTTCCTTGGGGCCACAGTCATGAAACATCTTCTCAAAGGTTTCTCTCTTTACAACTAAGGTTTACCTACCTGTCAGTTCCTCTCTCTTGAGGAAGGACAGCTTTGCACCTTATAGAAAGACGGCATGATTCACCCACCTGGGGTATCGGGGCCTGTCCCTTCTAGATAGCTCAGTTAAGCATTCTGTGGCATATGCATGATCATTAAGTTACTGATAAGATGAAAGGATATGTAGTTAGGTTTGTATGTGGCATCCATCAGGGGCAGCATGAGTGAAAGCAAGTACAGAGCTAAATAAAAAGAATTCCAGCAAACTGCCTAGATTCCTAAGCCTGTAACAGAAGATAGCTTAAAAATTTTAACAACCTCTGGATATGCAGAAAGAAACTTCAAATCTTTGGGCTTTCTGCTCATTTCGGAATCGTGTACAGACGCTGAAATAAACCAATGCTGTAAGGTTTTTGTAAGTCGTTTTTACTGAATAGTACTCATGAAGGAAGATGTATAAAAGCGTATTATATTTCTAAGAAAATACACATTAGACCCAGATACACTTTAGACACATTAGACCCAGGAAGGCTATAATGACTGTACTTCATGAAGAAGAAAAAGGAATATGGAAAGTTGATAACAAGATAATAAAAAGTTAATCTAATTAAAATAACTAATGCTACAGTTGTATAAAGCACCCTACAGTAACACAGTCCATCAAATAAACTAGTCTTCCTGAAAATGGAAATTGTGACTGTCTTCCACTGGAAAACTCTGAGACACAAGTCAGCAACATAAAAGGTTTAAAAAAAATTATTTCTTTAGATTTCCTGAAGACTTTTAAAACATCTCACAAGAAATCACTGAGGAAACTACGCAGAAGAAAGGAGGCATGAAGTTTTGCCAAATTAAGAATGTGCTCACAGATTCGAATTTAATAATATGCAGCCACAATAAAGATCTTGATAATACCATGATCAGATGAACAAAGACACTGGTATGCTTTTAAGAAACTCAAATAAAATGTCAAGGTATAGCAAGAGAAAAAACAGGACTAAGAGTGAGAGACCACAATAATGTCATTTCAAAACTGGCAGTATACCTACATCTTCAATATCATTCTTAAATATAGCCACTTTCTTGACAGAAGCATTTATTAAATAGTAAGGGCAAAGAGAATGCTGAACATCATCAGAGAAATGCCACTGTTCTGAAAGATAGTTCAGTTAAAGAGATCACTTAACGTGGAAAAAACACCAATAAAAAAGTCTACATTAAAACAGTTTCTAAATCAGTTACCTGAACTAGACTTGAATAGAAATCAGGAGCAAAAGATGAACAAAGAAAGCAAATAAAATTTAAATTTGTAAAGATGAATCTGGCACATGTGTAAATTAGCTATGCCTGTAAATTCTGAGCCACTCAAAAAAAAACTTATGTAAGCAATTAGAATCTGATGAAATCTGAAGCAGGCAAGATCTGTATTTACAAAAAAAAGTGTATCAGATTATCTGCTGCAGGTAAGAGAGACACTACTGACTGAGCACCACAAGAAGTCTACAGCATCCAGTAACACACATAAACAGATCTAGCTACCTGTGAAGGAAAAACCTCCAGACTTCCTTTTCTCTCTCTGCCTAACTGATAAAGCCAGAGTTTTTTGGTACAACTCTGCCTGAACTTGGTGCTACTGTTATATTTGTGTGTACCAAGAGGTAGTACTCTTCAGGACAACACTGCCGTAAGTCCCCAAAAGTGCCAGTTTGTTCACCAAGCTTTCTTCCCTTGGGTTTGTTTGGTTCTCCAACAGTAAAATACAGTACAGCTATTTCAGCTATTTCTACACCACCAGTCCCAGAGTGGACACTGCTTTAGCTGATGTATGCACACGTCAGTCAGAGACAGAAGTCCAGAAGAACTTCTGCAGAGAAGTAAGTTATCATAGCATCAGAATAGCAACCCTCCTCTTGTCATCAGCTGGCATGAAAGCTTGCTTAACACGGTTTGTCTGGGTGATTCTCAAATATCTGTAGCAGTGGGTATAAATTTATACACAGGCATCAGGTGGTCTTAAAGACAGGTAGCAAAAGGGGACAGTCATGAACACAGAAACAGGGTAAAATCTGCAGAATAGATCAGTATTAGGCAGTGTAACAATAAGAAGATACAAAGAACTCAGTGAGCCTTCCTTCCACTTGCTAACATGTACAAAGATACCTCTTTTATTTCTATTCCTGCAGAGCAGACATGTGGTGCAATCTGTTGAGCAGGAATCATCAATGTGAAACATATACTTACACTTTTAGCCTTTTCCAAATACTTTTTGTATCGCTCTTCCATTTGCTTCATTTCCTCCTCTTTTTTACGTAAAGCTTCTTGTAATTCTTCAATTTTGAGTGCTTCATGTGAGGAGATGCACACATGAAAAAGTAACATATTATGTTTATTTCCATGTTTTTCAACAGACATTTAAGGCACAGCTAGAATTTATTTTGATTAGGAAAAGGTAACATCTGATGTAGCAGATACCATAGCTTTAATTATTGAACAGCTCAGAAACACATGAAAAATATGTACTTCTATATAATCTCATGAGATGGCTGGTTTGTACACAAATTTTGCTATTTTGAAAATAAAGAAAAAATGAAGAGTCATGGAATCATAAATCAATCCCACCATGGAACACACTTAGAAAATGAGTTTACTAATGAATTATGTAATATCTTGGCATTGTAACTCATATAAATATGAGTTTTCTCATTTTATGTAAGAAGAATAATTCTTAACAGGCCAACTACTGCTTAAATTTGTTAAACTGTAATATTAGATACAATTTATCAGACTAGTGACACGAATATACTCTATTGTTCCTCCATATTTTCTTAAGCAGCAAGGCATACCATTAGGGTGATGTTGTTGCACAGCCTTGTCTTGTGTTGATACAAGAATATGTCAAGCTACTATTGCTTATACATCTTGTATACATCTTCTCAGATCTCAGAAAAAAAATTATCAGTTTTATCACCCTGGATCGAACAGCACATAGCACTGATGTCTGGTTCTCAGACAACATCAGATAATTGGCAACCCTCAGTCCATTTTTTGCAGCCTAATTTTGAAATGTTACTTCATGCTTTTCCTTCTGAGTTTTCTGTCTAAGCACGAGGAGAACACTAAGCTGGTAACAGGACCAAGTAACATTTTCATTGATCAGTAAGAGGAGCAATAGCAGAGGATCTCCAGGATTGCCATAATCTATTTTTCAAAATGTGCCATGATTCTTTTACAATGTCCAAACATTTTGGCTGCAGCCAGGATAGCTAAAGAATCTGAAAAAGTAATTCACACACATATCCTGAGCATAGAAAGAAAGAAGGTACAACTATTTTTATTTTACCAGAACAAGAAATCAAAGTTTGAGTTTTAAAAACCAACTTGCGATTTCAGTAAACTAATTACAGAAGCCTTGATATGGTCTAATCTGAAATTTATCAAGTACGACAAGATTATTAATTTATTAGCAATTTACGAAGCCCCTGGACCTCATTTCATAAGAAGTGGAATTCCTAACGTATTCTGCAGTTTTAGCTCGACACAAATTAAATGTCACATTGGATACAGAATGTATGTAACACTGAATTGATATTTCTACCTTCCTCAGTATCTTTATGAATAAAATTGCTCTGGCACAAACCAGAAAAGCTGTAATTGGTTGAAATCTTTTGCCTTATTCTAGAGTAAGTAGGCCTGAAGGAAAAAAAAAGCAAGCTACCTCCTTCAGTATTGCTCAGGAAGAAAGTAGCATTCATGTGCTCAGAAACAACCAGGTGCTGGGTTCTGAATATCATCCGAGAAATACGACATATATCCTACATTCTCTTTGATTAGTGTCTGAAAATTCTTTCAAGTCACAACACACTGAAGCAATGAAATGAAGTTCTGAAAACACATTGAAGGAATATACGCTGAGATTAAAAATAACCTGCTACAGCAAAGATCTCCTAAGTTAGGTTCTTTGGAGACATGATAGTTTGGAATAGCTGAAGTTCAATGACAGGTATGACAATGACTCTGCTATTTCTGTGACCATTGTGACGGTGGTCTTCAAAATGTGATCCCCTGCATTTCGAATGTTAGAAGCATCTTTCTGGTCACCACAGCTGCCAGAGAAATTAACAGGATACAGACCACTACCATTTAAAATGTACATTTTGTTTCTCTTGCACCTCCTATGAGTACTAACATTAAAGACCATGCACATTAAATACTTTACAAAGAAAAGCAATGGACTGCACAGCTCAGGTAACTCACAACTGTTATTGCATCTTGGTTCCAAATCCTCAATAATAGCTCGTTTCTTCTGTAGTTCATTGTTAGCTTCATGTAGCTTCTCACTGTTAAAAAACATAAAGGCACATATTGTTTTGCCAATATTATTCCTGTGCTTCAATGAACATTAAGCAATACCAAAAATCCTCATATAGTGATATATTTCTCAGAGCATGATTGATTTTTGCTGTGGACCATAAGGTCAAATGGCAATGTCACTGTAGAAATATTCGTTAAATAACTGGAAAAATATTACTGTGCACGGAGAACTGTAACAACAAATAGCTTCATTCTCATAGTAAGAAACTTAATTTAGAACTTACAGTTAAGTGTACAATGCACACCTAAAACAAATACTCAGAATTGAGATTACATTGGGAAATAACAGCAAAGGCAATAGAAACTATTTTTTTTTCCTTTTGAACTGAAATAAAAAATCATAGGTCTGCATTTTAGGAAAGTAAAAGAGGTGCAAAAATAGCAGAACAAAATATAAAACTTCCTAAAATGTCACCTTTTGTGCCATAATGTACACTAAAAAGTAAACAAATTTTTGTTTACATTAGCATACTTTCCCCAGAATCAAATTACTTACTCCTCTTTAGTAAAGATTTATACAATGTCAAAGTTTTCTAACCACCACAAAATGATGGTTCCTTCATTGTTCTTAATGCCTTCATAAAGGCTGCCTACGAGATGAAAGTAGTATCTGAACAGCAGATTCCTGAGCATTCCTGTGTTACCTAATTTCCCTCAGTTGCATATTTTCCAGATGCATGATTAATGACTGTCAGAATATAAGGAAATATAAGGAAAACATATCATTTCAAATGGCAAACAAAATAGGCAAACAAAATACTTACAGATGTTCTTCAAGTTTCTTTTTCAGAAGAATTGACTAAAATAGAAAGTTAAATGCTTTATTTTAACATACTGCAGACCTATAACATAATTTCAAAATTATTGTAAAACATATAAATTTGACAGGCTAACCAAAATCGAACTTTTTATTTCACTCAGTTTTAGATCACAGCTGTAAAGCCATCCTCTGTGGTAGCAATCCTTCCCTCCATAGCTGTGTGACTTTTCTGAAATTAGAGTGCTTTATAACTTTACAGATATTTTCCCAGGAACTAGAGGAATAAAAGCAACATCCATAAACAACAAAATTTTGCAAAAGTTGATTTAATTTCTTCAGCACTTTTGTAATAAGACCTAATAACTTAACCGGAAATTGGAAAGTGTAGCAAAATTTGCTAGAAAAGCTGTCCTACCAATATTGCAATGCAATCTGCATGAAGACACATAGTAAATTAACTGAAGTAAAACCTTGACCCTCTAGAATCTAGTGGGAGTAGAGTATTTGGACCGGAGTATAGCAAAAATTTCACCCTTTTTCTGTTTCTCATCTTTATTGATTACAGACACATAAAGATTACCATACAACTTACAGTGTTCCACTTTCTGGTTAAATCATATTTAGATAAGCTCTTTGGACAAAAACTCCAAAGTAAATTTTATTTTAATTTTAAACTCACTTCATACACAGTGAGTATCTTTCAAAAAAGATAAACCCAATAAGTGTCTATTAAACTGAAAGTAGTGTTAAGTAAATAGAAAGCCATACTCACAATAGCCTTGAGCAGAAGCCCATGCCAAGAAACAGAGATGACATTAGTATAAAGCAAAACAGCAGCCAATAGAAGAAACTATTTAGAAAGTCATGAACATAAAAAGTTAAAGCTATGCATTCTTTTACACATGCACATTTTTCTCCTCTGTTCTCATCGGCAACTTCAATCTGCAAAATTCTCTAAAACATACCACTAAAATAAAAAATTCAAAACCAATAAAGAAATACAGTTGTAAACCATTATGTTTAAACCTGAACTTCAAAGGACAGCACTCGCTATTTTGGAAAGTAATTTTACAACAAAAAACATACAAGTAACAAAGTAGGAGAATATATGCAGTCTACTGGGCTACAACCAAAATTAAGAGATGCATGTGTTTTTGTGGAGCAATTCCACCTTGTGTATTTGCCACACTGACTGAATGCAAGACATGCAGAATATTTAAATCTTAAAGATTTTGGTTTGTATTTATCCAGTACCAATCTTATAGGAGGTCAAGCATGTGACTGGTGGTCCAGAATGACATCAAAGTGTAAGATAAAATCACCACAAAATTACTTCACTGCTTTTTCTCCAAAGGTCTTTCTAGAAAGGTTTAGACACCTGACCAGAGACAGGTGCGTCTTTCTTGGTCACAAAGCACTAGACCGTGCACCATCACTTATGTCTGATTATTTAGGGGACTACTATTTAATTTAGATGAGAAAGGGAAATGTTAGCATCAGTGCCCATTTTCCTAAGCTAAGAAAATAAAAATTGAACTCAGCTTTTCTTTTAAGATCCTTGTCTTGCACTTGGGTTTAGCTTGGAACAGACACAACCGCCTGTCAACATTGATTTCACTGGTATATATCTACATATACTGTTTTCACAGTACCAGTGTTGTTGTGGGAGTAACCCCTCTCCCATCTAGACAGATCATATGTTCTCCCACGCAAGAAACTAACAATAAACAAGACACACAATTAAAAAGGACGGAGTTTAACCAGAGTAATTTACCCAAGACAAGAGATTAGGAAAAACAATAAAAGGTAAAATGTGTGATCTGAGCCATCCAAAATTACTCTAAAAATGGGCAAATATTACTTTTGGGGTTTTTTGAAGTCTCAGTCAGCTTCAAAGCCACATATCCAAATCTTCTGCTCCTAACAAGTACTTAGTATAATTGTTGTTCTCTCACAGGAAGACTAGTCTCTTAAAAAAAATCCCAATTAAAAGGAAAAAAAAGCTTTATTTAATTATTAGCTAGCTTGACATTTCACTTCATTCAAAGGTTTAAACTTTTCGTAACAGAAGAACATTTCTATAAGAAAACTGCAAAAATCAGCAAACGCACTCACTATTTTGCTTTTTCCTTCCACTGCTAATAAGTTCCAGTTACAAAACATGAGCGGAAAATAGTTACCATAGTCTGATTCTAGAAAGCATGCATCCTCCCCAGTATTTAATTGCTATCTTTATTCTACATCCAAAAAACTAAATAAAGACTTTTTCCTGGAAACTTCTTCCGTACTTCAACAAGCCTAAGGAATGGCTCTGTCCCCTTTCTGAGAGCAAAGTTAGGTTTGGTTTGCATGTTAAGGCCACAGGCGGATGGCCACGCTCTGGCTTGAGGTTAAGCTAACTTACCAGGGTGAGGGAAACTTAAGAAAATTGCTGGATGAGACTAGCATCACTGTGAGAAGACATAAGTTATAAACAGCAACCATAAGGGATGGCCAGATTTCAAAGACATGAAGAGCAATCACAGAATCGTACAATGTGTTGGTATAGAAGGGACCTTTAAAGGTCATCTACTCCAGCTGCCCTGTCATCACCAGGGACGTTTTAACTAGACTAGGCTGCTCAGAGCCCTGTCCAACCTGGCCTTGAATGTTCCCAGGGATGGGGCTTCTGCCACCTCTCTGAGCAACCTGTGGCTGAACTTCGCAGGTACTCAAACAGGTAACACAATTCTGGGGATCTTTTAGGGAGGTGCCAAGTCAGGAGGACCTAGAAACTGTACCAGTAACAGCATAAAAGGACAAGATTGCATATGTAACAGTATGACAAACACCAGATGTGGTATGGATTTAGCAAGGCTAGGTCTAGTGGGGCAGAAGTAACTAAAGGCAGGTAATCTATAATACAGGATTAGGGCAGAGAAAGGGAGAACAAGGATGACAAAGTGGTAAGACATGCAAATGATGTAGTCAAAACTATTCAGGGTACTACCTGTGAGTAGCCCTATACATGACCACTGCATTCTGGAGGACAATAAATCAAGCCTGCTATTCTGACCACATGAGGAATCGCTTCTGTAATCTGGAAGACTGGGCTAAGGATGCCTTTCCCTGGCTAGCAAGGCAACAGCCATAGACGGATTGCGCATCCCAAGAGGATGTTGTCACTGACCATTACAGGCCTAATGGCACAAACATCTTAATATCTGCCTTCTGCTGCACTTCATGACAAAATCAAAGCTGCTTCCACACAGACCTTGGCAAGCAGCGTGTATCATTGCAGTAATACTTGCCTGGGTTAGGATAGTGCTTTTACTTTTTGGGCAAGTCTAAAAATACTTCCAACAAACAAAACTAAAAAAAAACAACACTCCCCAAGCCCTTATCATACATTTGTGGACTGAATACAAATGGGATCTTCAGCTTTCTCTGTTGAGCATATTTACAGTATAAGTATACAAAAATACAGATTTCAGTGCACTGTCAGAAAAACAGTGAAACACATAGGAAAAACGCTGAATATGATGCATCAATGAACTGTATGTCATGTCTCTCCTTAACCTTTTTCTCATGCTTCTGAAGAATCCCTCTTTTTGCAAAGATATCTTAAGCATAACTCCTGATCCCAGGACAACTTCCATCTACTTAAGTAGCTGTTTAACTTTGAGGTTTGCTCTGCTTTGTGTGGGAGGTTGGATGAGGTGTCCATACCCGCAGAGGTTCTTGTAATTTCAACACTTCTCTGAGCCTACACTCTCTCTTTTGCTTCTGTAGGAGTAAATGAAACCCCACACACTGAACTCAGCAAAACAGGCTGTGGGAATAGTGCCTATAAATCACATAGTCATCGCAGGGGCAGACCTGGCAGGGATCATTTACAATACTTAGTATCTGAGAATATATTTTTCTTATTCTTTTTCACTCTGACAACTCTGATTTTGGTCAATAAGCACAACAACAAAGAGTATCTTAGAATCATGTAATAGCATAGACCTATTTTAAAATGCATTGCCAAACACCTTCTGAGTTACTTAGAAAAATAATCTTATTTGAACTCGACTAGATGTTTTACTTTCATAGAGTTTATTCTGAAAATTAAAAGGATAAGCTAAATTAAACACACTCAAATGAAAATAAGCAGCTGGTAAAAACCTCCTCTGCTTTATATAGTTAAAACAAAATCACAAAAATAGAAAGCAACACATTACAATTTGTTGCCAATTAGCAACACAATACACTGAGATTGTGAACATACACTGTGCATGTACAGTCCAGCAAATCACTGCTTTCAAGAAAGTTCTAGAGCTTCTCTCAAATACAGGAGATGGCAAGCACAATTTTCGAGTGGAAGACTGAAAGTTGTTTTCCACATTAACCCTGCCACAATATGAATTCTTATATTAAAAATAAAGTAAACTCCGTATACAGAAACAGAAAATGTCGCATTATGTTGAGGGTCTAATTATTTGAGTTTTTGCTTAATTTTGGCCTGTCTGTCTCCTTGCATTACAAAATACACTTATATCCACAATTTCAGAGCTTCGACTGGCAGGGAAGGCCTTAACTTTCCTAAGAAAACTACACCAGAAATAACTTCAGATATTTATGAAGATGTGAAGAACTAACATTTCCTTAATTCCCTGCAAAGCTCTCTATTCTAATGATACAATTTTAGTGCTGTTTACTATTAGACGCAATCAATCAAATAAAACATATTTGATACCTTATCCATATAGGATGGTCTTCTTCTCCAGACGAATATCTAACTACGTCTTATATTCAAGTAGTTATCATTTTTGAAGCTTTCACATTTTTGTAAAAAAATATGTAAAGTAAATATGCAAATGAAATGGAGATTTCTGTTTTCCATATTTGCTCAAATGGTCTTATCGCTAAATTGTACTTCTCTAAATAGGATGTAAGTTTCATGTACATTTCTACTTACATCTTCAGCTTTTGAACCTTGATCCTGCAAAGATTTTTGTAGTTCTTCAACCTGAGATTGTACTTCTAGAAGTCTCTGATTCACCAATCTAGGAAAGAGATAATGCTTTGTTTTTCAGGAAAAACCAAAACAATTGCAAGAGAAAGCATGACATTCTTAGTGTCCAGTGTTCTTCGGTCAGCTGCACATGAGATGCAGTACTCTAATTCATTTGCAGAAAAATTAAAACAGCAGTTGGAGCACACAGCAGAGACTCTAGCCTGCAGTCATCCTGAACATTCTGATATTCTTTCCAGTACAAAAATGCATGTATTAAGAAATCATTTATATAGAAATGAAGCAGGAGTTTCTGGCAGTCAGTTTTACTGCATGAGATCTACTACCTTACCGCTTTTACAGTCACAGAATCCTACGTCTAAATCCAACCTCCTCCTTAAACCAGGTGCACTTAGAGCAGATTGATGGGAACCACATCCAGTTCAGGTTTGGACAGCTATAAGGATGGAGTTCCGACAGTCTTTCTGTGCCTCTCTTCTAGAGCTCAGATCTATACTTGATCTTGCGTTTGTTGTCTCTTGTCCTTCCCACTACGTGTCTCTGAGAAGAGTCCAACTCTGTCTACTTGACACCTTCCCATCAAGTAGATGTAGCAAGCATAGGTAGAGCCCTTCCCATATCTTTGTTTGCGAAGCCTAGCCATGATGATGATGATTATCTCCTCTATGCCGCTTATTTTTTTTGGCCTTAATAAACCCAGTTCTCGGTCTTATCCCACGTATCACATGCTCCAGTGCCCCTCACCGTAGCAGTACCATGCTGCACTCCTGGCAAATATAACATTAGACGATGTGGTCAGACATGATCTCGTAAGTAGTGTCAAGAGGTGAAGGATCATTTTCCCACGTTGACTGCCTGCATCCTAGTGAGGACAACCTAGGTCAGTCAGCTGCTAAGTCCCCATCTGACACATCCCCCTTTGCTGCCCATTAGGCCCCTAGGGCTTTCGCAGCAGAGCTACTCTCCAGCCTCCTGGTACTAGCTGGGGCAGGGCTCCCACCATTTCATTTCTCTCCAGAGGCCTGAGCTCCTCTGATTAACAGCTCTGCCTTTCAGCCTATCAATCACTCCTTTCAATGTGGCATCATCCTCAAACTTGCTGAGAGTACAGTCCCTTCTACCGGTTAAGTTGTGAACAAAGGTGATGAACAGCATTGGTCCTGGTATTGATGCCTGAGGTTGCCCATTGGATTTCGTACCACTGACAATAACACTTTACACTGAGCTGTCCAACCAACTTTTTGCTCAATTTATGTCCACTTATTTAGTCTATATCTAACCATTCTGAATGTAAGTATACTACGGGAGAATGTTACAAAGCCTTATTTAAATCTACGGTAAGGACTGTCCACTATTTCACCCTTCTTCACAGAGGCAGCCATCTCACTGTCAAGACAATTGCATTAGTCAGGTATGACTTGCCCTGAACAAATTCATGTTGGCCTTTCCCAATTACTTTGTTGTGCCTCATGTGGCTGGAAGCAGAGTCCTGATGGACTTGCCTTGTGAAATTCCCAGAAAATAAGCTATGGCTGACCTGTCCTTGTAGTCTTCCAGACTCTCTTTGTTGTCCTTCTTGAAGGTGAGTGCAGTATTTACCTTCTTCTAGACTTCAGGAGCCCCCCCCAATCAAAAGGGAAGATCAGGAAGATGAGATTGAATACAGGTTTGAAGCTTAGAGAACTGCCTCACAACAACATCAGCCAGCTACTTTAGCATGCTCAGAAGCACACTGTCCAGTCCTATAGTTGCCTGTATGCTGATTGGCTTAATCTTGCAGGGTCAGGTAAAGCAGGCTGCTAAGGAACGTGTCCTGTTGGGTTTTAATATCTCCAAGGATGGAGAAAACCTGTCTGGCAAACGTATTCCAGTGTTCAGCAACAATCCCAGTTTAAAAAAAAAATTTTAAAAGTCTTTAATTTAGAAGAAATTTATTGTGTTTTAATTTCTCTCCACTGCCTCTTGCCCTGTTACTGGGCATCACTAAGAAGAGTCTAGCTCCATCTCTTTCAGACTCTCCTATCAGATATTTACAAGCATTGATAAGATCTGCCCTAAGCCTTCACTTTTCCAGGCTACATAGTGTCTATCCTTCACACTCTCCTTAGAACAAAAATGCTGCAGTCCTGTAATCACATCCTTGTGGCCTTTCACTGGGCTGACTCCAGTAAGTCCATGTCTTTCTCATATTAGGGAGGCCATATTCAACACAGTACAGTCTAAAGTATATGCCATTGTTAGAAAATTTGACTGAAACAGAAGATAAAATTTATTACCTGTTTTCTGTCTCCAATTCATTCTTCCGTAAGTTTGCATCATCAAGAAGGCTCTGCAACAAGGCAATCTTTTCATTGTCAGAACCTTCCTGGTTCAACTTTAGCATCTTGTTCTCATGCTGAAGGCGAATGAGCTTCTCCCTAAACACATAAAACACAATTTTCTAGACAAAAGTATGCCATTCTCTACAAAGAAGAAAACAGTTTACCACAGGTGGTGTAAATATAACATAAAGATCACCTTTACCTACTTCAGGGACAGAGTTGAAACAACACTCGTGCTTCAAACTCCCAGATACAAACCTGATTAAAGTTGTCATTGCAGAATGCACAAAAGAAAGGTGCCTGAGTGCCCCTAGTAGATCTCAGAGTACAGCTGAAAAATTTATAGGTAGAATGTGGAGAATGCAAAGCTTTATGCTAAGTGTTAAAGGAGGTTTGTAATCTGAGCTATCACTGAACTACTGCAGGAGCCTGGGCAAGTCACTTCTAAGATGCAGTCATCCTCCATATGTAAATAGGGTGCTTAGTGATATGGTTTAGTGATGGGCTTGGCACTGTTTCGCTAATGGTTGGACTTGATGGTCTTAAAAAAGTCTTTTCGAATCAAAACAGTTCTATGATTCTACCCTGTTGGTCTGCTTTCATAAGATAATTTAGGTTGGAAAAGACCCTTTGGATCATCAAGTATGTCAATTCAAAAAGGAAGGCTAAAGAAAGCAAACTCTCTCTGATGGGTGTAGATGAAAAGGTAGTAACAACAGAGAAGGAGAAGGCTGAGGTTCTCAATACCTTTTTTGCCTCAGTCTTTACTAGTAAGCCCTCTCCTAACAGATGGGAACCAGGTGGACAAAGTCCATCCCACTGTAAGTGAAGATCAGGTTTGTGACCACCTGAGGAACCTGAACATATGTAAGACTATGGGACCTGATGAGATGCATCCTAGAGTCCTGAGGGAATTGGCTGACGTAGTTGCCAAGCCACTCTCCATAATATTTGAAAAAACATGGCAGTCAAGTGAAGTGCCTGGTGACTGAAAGAAGGGAAATATTACACCATGCTAAGGCACATGGAGGAGAAGGAGGTGATTTAGGACAGCCAGTACAGCTTTACCTTTGACATGGTCCCCCATAACATCCTTTTCTCTACATTGGAGAAACATGGATTTGATGGGTGGACCGTCTGGTTGATAAGCAATTGGTTGGATGGTCACACCCAGAGGACAGTGGTCAATGGCTTGATATTCAGAGGGAGATGTGTGACAAACTGTGTCGCTCAGGGGTCCATACTGAGACCAGAGTTGTTTAATATCTTCTTTAATGATACAGACAGTGAGATCGAATGCACCCTCAGCAAGTTTGCAGATGACACTAAGCTGAGTGGTGTGGAGATGATTCTGCCCCTCTGCTCTGCTCTGGGGAGACCTCATCTGGAGTACTGTGTCCAGCTCTGGAGCCCCCGACACAAGAAGGACCTGGACTTGTCAGAGCAGGTCCAGAGGAAGGCCACAAAAGTGATCAAAGGGCTGGAGTACCTCTGCTGTGAAGACAGTCTGAGAAAGTTGGGGTTGTTCAGCCTACAGAAGGGAAGGCTCCAAGGAGACCTTCTAGTAGCCTTCCAGTACCTGAAGG
>NW_009726980.1:13232-19489 GCF_000703405.1 Apaloderma vittatum | reverse complement strand
ACTTGCCCTTGTTGAACTTCATATGATTTCTTGCCGCCCAACTCTCCAGCCTGTCTAAATCTCTTTGAATGGCTGTACAGCCTTGTGGTGTGTCAGCCACTCTTTCTGGTTTTGTGTCATCAGCAAACTTGCTGACAGTGCCCTCTGACCCCTCATCCAGGTCATTGATGAACATATTGAACAGCACTGGTCCCAGCACTGACCCCTGAGGGACCCCCACTAGACACAGGCCACCAACTAGACTCTGCCCCATTGACCACAACTCTCTGACTTCTTCTCTTCAATCAGTTCACAACCCACCTCACTACTCGGTCATCCAGACCACACTTCCTCAGTTTAGCTATGAGGATGCTGTGGGAGACTGTGTCAAATGCCTTGCTGATATCCAGATAGACCACATCCACTGCAAGGCCACCATCCCTCCACCTGCTTATGTCTTCATAAAAGGCTATCATGTCAAATCCCCATAACTAGCAAGATTTCTGGTGTACCTTCAAAGCTATAAAATGTTTTAGCTAGATGTAAGGTCTGCTTTATTCATGCTCAGTAATGACTACATCATTTCAAATTTGCTGCATTTCATTTTCTAAATTGTTATTTTGTGATATATAGCTCCAGCCTCTGGGGGGGAATATCTTGTGACTTCAGAGTTCCACTGATTACTTTTGCTAAATGCTTTTCTCAGTGGCCTGCCAAGAGGGTCCTGATAACTCCAGAAGTCAATATACAACATAAAATCATAAATCCAGAGATGCTACTCACAGGCAGAAGAACAGAGACATCCACAGAGCCAAAATCTCTGGAATAGATGCTATTGTTCTTTATAAAGGTCCTGAGAGAGCTGGATCATAGCACAATTTGCCGTAATTGTAGAGATTTAGCAAACATGTAAGGACAGTGAGTACTGCAATACAAGTTGCAAAGGATAACTATTCGGTACACAATATCAGTTGTACATGATTTACAGCTCAGGAGAATTATGAGTCAAAGCAGTACTGAATTAAAAGGGTCAGAGTAGGAATGGAGAACTGTCTCGCAGTTTAATGTTATTAGCTGTGCTTTATGTAATATACTGGAAGAATGAAGAAGAAATAGCCTTTCCAATGCAAAGATTTAGCCTGCCCTGAGAAACACTGCTACAGCTGCACTTTCCTATGAACCAGGATGGCCAAAATGCATGTCATGAGCAGCTTAAAGGTGGCCACAGCCATCCCTGGTGGGTGCGCCGATGATGTGTGGGGCGGCAGGGCGAAGGCTGCAGCCAGGGACTTGTGTGTCTGGCAAGGCCCCCACAGGTGAACTGTGCCAAGCATAGCCCCTGCACCCTCCTGGTGTGGCAAGAGGGAAGGGTCTGCCTGTGCGTTTTAGGACATGCAGCCATTGCTGCAGAGGCAGATTAGGCTGCACAGGATCTCAAAGAGTATGTGGTGGTGAGTATTCTGGGGGGCTGCAAAGAATAAACAACTCTGCAATTCTGGCTTAACAGTAGCTTTATTCCAATAAACAATAGGTTGATATCATAAGAACAGATAGGCAGCTAGGAAGTAAAGCTGACTCAATCTATTTTCCATGGGAAGTTGACTTTTATAGTGTATATGGTGGTGTATAAAATGTGAATATGTGAAATATGAATAATATTCATATAATAATATGAAAATGTGAATATGTGGTGTATTCACATTTTATGCCAGTTTAGCAGAGCGCAAACATCTCTTTACACCACCTTTGTTGTTTCACTTTCCTGTGAACATAAAGGATCTCAGATTGAAATTGGCACACACCATCAGCTAGTCACAGCCAGGAATGACTAGTTATAAGGGAGCAGGAGATGTTGTGCTACTGAGTTTGGTGTTTCCCGTGGTTATATACCTGCTGAGTGAGGATTACAGGTGTTGACTTAGTTGCCCAAAACAATATTTATTAAAAATTTGTGTTCAGATCCTTTTGGATTTGCCTTTGCAGAAGTCTTTTTTTTCCCCCATATCTACAGCACACCTTATTATGTCCACCCAGCTCTTTGGACATGAGAGAGGGAATGAGGAATCTGGAGATTTTATATGAAAGAAGTAAGGGACACATTAAGTCATATTTTAGTTTTTAGTGCCAGGTTCATGGTACCAGAAGTTGATTTTAAAATATCTGCAGCCCTCTCAAAACTCTTCTTTAGGCAACTACATTCGTGCATCACACAAGAGTATATTTTAAAGTTTTTTTTAAAACTAGACTTTTCAGAAGATACTACAGGCCATAGACCTTTTTATCACATATTCTAAATAGGATATGCAGGATTATAATTGAGAGGCTTTCTTCTGTCTATAGTTCCTTCCAGTAACATGTTCTATTCATTCAATACAAATTTCAAATACAATTTCAAAGAAATGTAAGCTATTTCACCTCAATTTCTAGTCCATTTAAACCAATTATCTTCTCATCTTCTGTGACTAGCAATTAGTAGGTAGTACTTGTTCAACAGGACACTAATGAAGATTCCAGGAGCCACCTCACTTCTCTGAACTGTCTGTCATTTCGTGAGCTCAGTAAACATATCTGCATTGAAAAGAAAAGCAAGCTAACATGGGGAAAGTCAGAATGAAATAAGTAGAGCAGGCAATTTTTCATGGTGATGTTTCATTTTTATAAGCATTTTTTGCACTCCTCCACTACATGATTGCGAAGTAGAAATTAACGCCTTACTGTTCTTCATCACAACACAGAAGAACTGACCTGTAGTTGGTTACAACAAGAAAACTTTTCACGACCAAGGTTATGACACAGCTTTAAATTCACCCTCCATCATTAAGCCTCAATTCGCAGGGACAGATAGCACCCATGTTTTCTGGGAGAGAGCCATGAGATATGTAAAGGGTAAGCTGTGAACCTTTGTAACAGTGTAAAATGGAATTGCCACAGGGAGCTCATCTGGCTGAGATGAACAGCAATAACTTGTCTTAAAACAGCTGCAAATGAGACAGTTTCAGAACACCAGAGTAGCTCCTACAAATTTCTGAACATAAGCCTGTTCAAGGATTCGCCTTTGAAGATGGGCAAGAATTAAAGATGTAAAACTGTGGGATTAAAGTCTTGTAGCATTTCATTTAACAGCTGTAAAGGTAAACATCTTCACTAGGTCTCTCAGAAAATTTTTTTTAAAGAAATACATCTCTAAGAAAACCTGTAGCAAATCCATATGACCAGAAGAGGCAGTTACTTCCTTTGGAACTGAAACAAAACAAAACAAAAAAATGCACACAAAATAAAAGCCCACAAGAAAACAAAACAAAAAATAGATAAACGTATTTTGATTTCCAGGGGACATTTCTTGCCTTACAGTTAACTACAACCACCACTAGCATAGATTAATGCAGCCTTACTTCTTCAAATGTACATTTGGCATGACATTTCAGTGGTTTGTAATTTTAGAGAAATTTTGTATATTGTTATTCTGGAAGAATTTATGCCAAATGTTGAATTTCCATCCGAAGTACACAAGTACACATACTATTTTCAAAAATTGTGTTAAGTACCTAGAACGCAAAAAATGTTGAGGAGGATATACTGTATTCTTACGTTAAAACAGGAATGCAACCTCATTTGAAGGTAGTGTTACAACCCACACCATTTTAACTGAATGAATAAGTCTGCCTGTACTACTATATAGTCCTGGCCCTTTACCTTTCAAATTTCCTGTCTGCATTTTTGGCACTTTTTATACAGTACAGATATGTCTGCATCTAAAAGTTCTTTGTGGTCAAGAAGTAGCTTTGGTTTCTCTGACTTAATCCCCCAAGATAATGTTCAACTGCTCTTTGCAGACCATATGCTTCTTACCAGATATTTTTGCACTATGTGAGCTGCAAACAAACTCAATGTAAGCAAGCTCCTTCCAAAAGCTGAACAGCTTTGCTTGGATAACACTTAGGCCAGATCTGCCTACTGAAAAGTTGCAGCTGTATGTCTACAGCCCAGGCCTGACTTTAAAACCAAACTTCTCAATTTGTATTCAGTGTGCAGTGATTTTATTTTGGGGCAAATTCAAAACTGTGGCCAACTCTTATGTGGTACTTGGGCAAACCATTACACCCTTGATTGGTGCATCTGAAGTCACATTAATAACATCTTACTTCAAGCACTTTCTTAGTGTCTCTTCAGCTGCTAAACAAAAAAAAATGTAAAGAAAAAAATGCAGAAGCCCTAAGAAGTCTGTACCATATCATGTACGAACAGATTCTCAACAAAAACTTCTACAAAACATGTTTCACCATAAAAACTGTCATAACTGCAGAAAGCTTTTCTCCAGTGTATTTTTATTAGGGATTCCTGCCATCATATCAACATACAAAACAATCAGGATGTTGACATATAGAAATGTGAAATTCACTGTACAAAGATAAGGCTCAAGTTACAGGTATATTTTCCCCTTAGTCTCCATGAAATAAAACCATATTTAATTCTTCCCAGAGTTGTGTTTATAAATGTTAGACAAACCACAAAATAGATTTCAAGTACATAACATTTTACAATATAATCCAATCACAGACAGAAATACACAATACTGTAACTATAGATGCTCCATAATCCAAGTCTGCCATCCCCATCAATAAAATAGACGACTGTTACTCTCTCTGAATACGCCCAACCGTATCCTTCTTGTGTGTATTACACAGTCCTGGCCTTTAAGTTACAGGACCCTCATGATTTTCAGTGGAATTTCTCTGACAGACCAGAGAATATCAGGAAGGAAGGGAAGAATTTTAAAAGGCCAGGCCTGAATCTATGCACACGGTTAGTAAAGGCAGGTACATGTGCACGCACACATTTGCATTTAACTCTAAATAAAACCTTTTCTGAGCATTCTGAACATTTTCTGAGATTATGTTCTCATGCAACTCAGCTATTTTTTGACAGAGTTAAATCAAGCATAACAATACTCCGACTTCTGGAGTTACAGGGACAAGACTATATTTTAGAGCATAGGATCTAACCTTTTTTTTTTTAAATAATTATCAGACTTATTTAGGAACCTGTATGGAACCATGTTTCCATAGTCCAGCAGGATGCCAGCTCTCACAGCCTTCACCACTCAAAACACCTTTTTCAACACCTTTGTTGAGAAACAACGCAAGTGAATGATTTCCTGTTAAGGCCTAATGTCTGCTTTAGTTCCCTCTCAGTTTCTGTTAGGCTGAATGATTACCTCACAGGAAAGGATCATTCAGCTGCAAGCAGCATAAAAAGAAATACACATGAAGTAACTAAGCAATAAGTATCCTGGGGAACAGATTGGCAAGGACAAACAAAGAGAAGCAAAAAAAAAAAGACAGTTGTTTAATTTAGCCTTTGTTGGTTGGGAAACGAATAGCAGTCCAAAAGTCTACAACTGAGAAAAGGAACTCCTAAGCCCTGTAACTATTGTGTCCTTTAAAAACTGGAGAAGATTAGAAGGGAAGGAGAAATCCTCTAAGGAAACTGCCATTTTCAAACTAGACATTTCCAAGGGCTTATGTGAGAAAACCAAGCAAAAGCAATTCTTTGATACTAAACCTAAAGGAATTTAATCAGTAGGAATTAGAGATGTGGTTACAAAGTGTTAAATGCACATAGAATAAAATAGCCTCAGATATATCTCCAATTCATAAGTCTCTAAGCAGCAGAAAGACTCTGAGGCCAAAAATCAGAGTTCCCTAGTTTAAATATGAAGTACATCTCCACTAAGATCAGCAGGGAAGAAAAGAATAAAAACTTTCTCACCTTAAATACAACCTCTGTGGTTCATGTGAGGGCCTTCAAAAGTTCTCAGCACTGACAAGATTTTACTAAAGTATTTTCTCTAAACTACACTGGAATACCTTTAGATACACAAATCCATGTTACACGAAACAGCATTAGATCATGTAACTGGGCTCGTAATAATTTTGAGGGTAAGTAAGATGCTGTATGTGAAAAGAAGCGTATCAGTATGCACAGAAAGTATGTTGTCTTAGAGATTAGTACTAACGGGCTTCAAGGATGAAGATGCATTTCTTAAAGTTTTTAAATTAAGCCTTTAACTGTGAGTCAGAAGAATACTTAACGTCAGCTGTACAGCCTAATACTTTGCTTGTAAATAGGAATACATTATTCTTCTCTATCATTTGTAAAAGCAGGTCACTCACCTATTGATTTAAGCTAGAGTTCTGGCTTTTTTTTTGGCTTTTTTTTAATGCTACTTACTATTATCTTCTTCCATGTTATGTACAATAATCTACATTTAGACTGAA
>NW_009726980.1:5785-13201 GCF_000703405.1 Apaloderma vittatum | reverse complement strand
GCTCTTCCAAAACATAATTGGACTACCTTTTAGAGACTTTATACAGCACTGATAAAGCATAAGACAACCTGACAGGTAAGAGGAAAGATCATAACTTTCAGTTCTGCTTACTTCCCCAAGCTTTCCAACTGTGACTTTCAGAAATTCTTCTGTGTACTTTGTGTCCTTTCACCTTACCCAGGCAGCCCCTACTGAACTTGAGAGAACTTTCTACGTATTTCCCAAACCACAGTCCTTCTGTACAGAGCTATATTAGACTCATTCTCCAGCCAGTAGTTAAAAAACAAATCATTGCTAAAACACTAAAAACACCTTACATGCCCTTGTGCATTTTTCTTACCAATTTGTACATTTAAATAACATCAGAAGTTGTCTTTTGCTAAAAATTTACCAAAATATTTTAAACACATAAAAATGTAAAAACCCAAACAAACAGAAAAACAAACTGAAAACAAAAACCCAGCAAACATTGCTTGTATAGGCATTGGTTAGAAGAGATTGCTGCACTAAGGAATATATTCAAAAAAGTTTTTCTTTCAGTTTCATTGGATTTAGTGTCATGAATTGAATGGTTAAGGACAATCACAGATCACAGAATGTGTTAGGTTGCAAGGGACAATGAAAATTATTGTGACCCTAACTTTTACGATGTAATAGATGAGCAGGAAATCTGAAATGCAATTAAAATAAAGCCTCTTTTTTTGTAATTGAAAGGTGACTGTACAAGCTTGTAACTAAAGAGGCAACTGAAATATGAAAAGAGAAGAATTTGAAGAGTCTGTAATGAATTGGACTTGAAGACATCTACCAAGTAATGGCTCCAGAGCCATTTTGGAAAGCTGGCACTAACTGAAATTTTGAATATAGCCCTTAGTTGTATCATATTTATTTAAAATTTAAAAGCTGCCCAGCATGTCACGAATGAAGTTTAGTTTGCAAGTCACCCACTGCCTAAGCGGGCAGTAATACTCAATATGAAACTGCTGAAACTCCGGTGTCTGGCGGATTTCGTGGAGAAAAGAGATTTGAAGGTCCGATTCCAAGAGAAGAAGTAGAAGAGGGAACACAAGCAACAAGAGTCCAAGGCCTACAAGCAGAAGTCTGGAGAAACTCTTCACAAAGGCATTTACTTCAATGTTGCCCATTAGAAAGTCGTAGCTCCATCTAAGTGCTCTCCGAGCTTCTTTCAGTTCTTCCTCCTCCGCAATTAAAAATGCATTTTCATCTGCTTCCAGTTCCTCAAATGAATCTGTATCATCTTTCTCATTCTCCACTCTTGGACAGGTATCAAAGAGCATGTCAATCTCATCATCAACAGGGGTGGGCAGCAAGCTGGCACTAGGACTGTATACCAGTTCGGAGATGGTTAAAGGTTCCTCTTTCATCTTCTCCTCCTGTTCAATGGCAAGATCAACATCCGCCCCAGTGTCCTTAACCGGGGAGCTCGAAGTCACAGGTACAGAAATTTCATCTTCCTTTGGCAGCTGGATACCTGGAAAAAAGGAGATAAAAATAGTGAACCTACATTTCTGCCTTCCTGGTGGCAAAACTCGACCTTCCAATAGTATCTAAGACAGGGGAAAAAGAAGGCTCTGCAATCATTTTGCATAGAGAAATAGACCATACACAACGGACAAAAACTGGTAAAGCTTTTAGAAAAGTTCCAGAGGAGGGCAACATCTTTTGCAACACTGTAATATACCGTAACTGCTTCACTTTGTCTGATGCAGCTACCACTAATAATGGTGCAATGCAAAACAGAAAACAGAACAGCCCATTTTCCACTGGCATTCAGACTTCTGATAAAAATGAATACTTAGAACATATGTGGATTGGTGTTATTTGGTGTCCAATAATAATGATATCAGCAATAACGTGCCATCTTTATTTCTTTGAGACAAATGAAGAGAAAGTGGTAAAATAATGGCTGGGGCTGGGAATTTTTAATAGAGCATGACATTAAAAAGAAACAATAGGTTGTCATGGTATTAACAGCACTGAGGCTAATCCAAATGCAACATATAGATAAGGATACAGCATGTAAAACCAAAACAAAGTTACATGACTTGTCCAACCAGTAACTCCAGAAATTCACATCAAAGTACTGCTTATAATTCAAATTAGCCCAATTCTTTGGTTTCACTGAAAGATCTCTATAAAAGATCATGAACTAACATCATCAAAGATTCATTCCAGTTTTAGCGCAGTAAGGATTAAGGGTCAAAGTCTTTAAAACAATGTGGTATAAAAGAAAATGTACTATTACAGAAAAATGACTAATCAGAAAAGCAGCATAAATGCTGTGTTATTACACTAGACATATGATGGTTCTCACCCTTTAAAAAAGTGTTGGCAAATTCTATCAAAGTTTTCTATTAAACGATGTCAAACATATTGAAAAAATATTAACTAAACAAAAGGCCCACTACAGTCATTTTGAGATAAGGGAAATAAAGCATGATCTGAACCATGCCATAAGGAATAGATATATATATATGAGACTCTGTAAATATATGATACAGTACAAAAAATGAAAGAAAAATCCCGTCATAGAGATACCTACAATATAAGAAAATGCACAAATTAGATGCATTTTGGATCACACAATATTAAATAGTAATTCAACTATAATTGACCAAAATTCTGCCCTTTTCACATTTTTTCTTGAAAATATATCTTTTTTTTTTATATATATTATTAGCCCTAAGAACTGTATATAGCATTCACCATACTGAAATTATTAACTTTGTTTCTGAAACCTACTTCCCTTCTATTTGGCTGGATAACAAAAGAATATGCTTACATCTTTGGCTACTGGTCGCTGAATGAGTAGTAGGCATAACTACACTACAGTCAAGTTGGTGATACTTACCCTAAACTTTCTCAATGTTACAAATTTTACATTTCTTGAATGGCAAGATCTTACAATCTCTATTTTCAATTTCTTTTTGTTTTCCTCCTTTTATATCTACCATGACTACTATGCTCAAGACAGGACATATCCACAAAAATCTTATAACTGATACCAGATTTGTCCACCATCAAGTCACTTAGCAGTAGACCTACCTTGAGCCAGTCACAGGCACATGATCATACTTCTACCAGAGCCCCAAATACGTAGTATTTGCAGACAAATCTGCCAACTTTTTAAATTAAATTTAGCAAGCAGAGCAGTATTTTGCAAGATGAGGCTGCTGTGCTAGGAATCTTAAAGCTTGTTACGACAATTCCTCATGGAAATAACTGCCTTACTATGCCGCTGTATTCCAGAGTGCCTTTCAGTTACCACAAAACCCTCCACTCAGCTTCTGCAGCTCTGTTAGCATGTTCGCCACACAACAGAAAGGATAGGTAAACTACTTGCTAAATCATCCTAGGTTACAGACTTCCCAAAAACTGAGTGAGCAATGGCTTGTTCGTACCTAGTAACTAAAATTATACTGAACCTAATAGCAGTTGGGATGAAATGCCAATAAATGCAAAACAAAAAAACCTACTGCAAAGGTTCTAAAAGATTAAGAACTGACAGAAAATATGCACTTTAAACTTTATATTAAATCACTCCCTGAACATGATAGGTTGCTCCTTACCTAACAAGACAACTTCCTGAATCCCCTTCCTAGTCTCTGCTTTTGTGTGTCATGCTATATTCATTACAGAAAAATTCTTCATTACAGAACTCCTCCTGCGGAGTGCATTAGCTATTAAAATTTATTTCACCATTTAAGTCTTGAAAATGTCCCAGACAGATCTCTCCCCCCATAATTTGTTCTCTTTTCCTGCTCCCTAAGAGATACACTGGCCATGCCTCCAGGTGAATTCTCACATTGTGGCTAAATCAACCAAGAAGACCATTTCTGCTTGTTCTCATTTCATCTCTGAGCAAGTTAGCTTGTAAAGCTAACCCGGGAAAATATAATTTTTCTTCCTGCGTTAGTTCTCTGATAGTTTTCTTTCCTGAACTGGGTTGTCAGATATTCTCATGAGCACAGCACATGAAAGAGAGTGGAAAGGAGTGCTCCTTTCACCAGCACCTAGCCAGAAGATCTGCACAGGTGAAATGAAATTTTGTCCTCAGTATAGAAAATGTAGATGTCTCCTCATTAGCTTAAGCTGACTGCCTAGAAAATAATTCCTTACCTCAACTACTCTGTTCTCTCGCATCAGAGCCATTTTAGAAATTCATCACATTTCAGAAACACGTTTTGTGCTGGAACTTACTGTCTACACCAGTCTTTGCATTAACGAATATACTTGATGCCACAGTCATCAAGACAAGGATATAAACTGACTTAAACTCCACACTACAGTATACAAACACTGAAAGGTGAGAACAGATTTGGGGTGATCTTTCCCCTAAGAATACTGTAACAGCAGGTAATGCTGGATGATCAGGCCATACTCTGAGTCATTTGGGAGTGCACTCACGATATCCTAAAATATAAACCCCAAAACTTTTCAACTGTGGAGTCCAACATTAAGCATCTACAGATATCTTTAGATACACAGGTACTACATTTTGATTTTCAAATGTGCTTTTCACCTTCTCTTAATAGGAGCAAAATGTAAGTTGAGCCACTTCCTTAGGCACCTCCATATGGATTAAAGGACCTAATTTTAACCTGCCAAATTTGAGACTCTTGGCCATAGGCCTCTCTATACCTGCTCAGATGCAAGGTCAGTAACATATCTTCATCATATTTCTCATAATAGAGAGGACAGCTGCAGCTACTGCAAAGAAAGGTCACCCCATTTTATGATTCTTTAGCCTTCTCTCCTTCCTGAGAGTAAATTCCTGCATGCATACCATACATAGTGAACAAAAAAGACCATACTAACTTTCACTGAAACTGCATTTTTTCTCAAGTTACTGGCAAACCTCTAACTTTATGATTAACCTGTAGATAAAAGGCAGCAGAGGAAGCTTTTCAGATCAGGATTTTCTGAAGTGGCTGTATTAAAACTGGAATGTACCGCAGTTCCGAAGCATACACCAACTTTACAGTCCACCATTTAGTTTGAGCAAATAACAAGAATTTTCAGCTGCTTTACATGTTGTTAAAACATATTACATCATCAAAGTAACTGCATTTTACAACAGCCAAATATAAGTGCAAATAAATATTGTTTTAATACAAAAAAAATCGATCGGGCATTAAATACTGCTGTTGCAAGTCCATTTGATACTTAAAAAATTAAATATATAAAGCTTCTTTTCTTTCTTTCATAGTCCCTACACTACCACAATATTTCTCACGTCAAGGACTGAGGAAGTAATTAGCTATTAACCACGGTCAATGCAAGCCCACAATGATCCAGTCATATTGTAACACAGAAGTAAGTATGTTGGGTCACTCAGATCTTGATGGTGTAGGAAGACACAAGTGTAACAGCATTATGGCATGTGTCACTTACAATGCTTATGCAGGCATAAGAATATTGTATTAAAGCAGTGAAATTCAAAATAATTCTTCGGTACAATAAATACTCCAGTGACATAATTTTAAGAAAGGGGCAAGTCTTTCAAATTATTTATTTTTTGGATAGCCTGCAAGAGAGTTAGTTATCTAAAGCAATAAAATCAGAAGAGTTAAAGAAAATTTTAAAAAAAGAAAGAAAAATTTAAAAAAAATCCTTAAAATCTTCCAATGGAAAAAGAGAATAAAAGAGCTAAAGAAAATCCAAAGCCAATATTCTTTAATTACTCTACTACATTGCTACAAATCTTTTGCTCCTATTCATACATAATGATTATTTTGTTACTACCCTAACAAGGCTTTTATTTCATATATTTTTTGGCTAGATTTTTGAAAAGCCTACTGTTTCTTTATCAATTGTAACAATTTTTATCATGTTTATATTTAAAGGACCAATACTTGAGTATTAAATTACATTTGAGAAGAACAACTTCCTTCCACTCTTTATTTTATATTTTTATCAACAATTTACATTCCATAGATCAGAATCTTTTAACACATATTACTGGAATATCAAGTAAATAAGCTCCATTTTATTTCTTATATATCTACAGCAAAAAAATTCGCCACACTTTTCTGGCAACTGGACAAATTTTATGGGAGTCAGAGAGATCTCAATATGCTAGCCAAAATTCAGTACTTCCACCAAATACTGAGATTGCTTCAAACCTCTAATTTGCTACAGCAGATAGGAACATGAACAGCTGAATAAAACACGAATTTACAGTGGTCATCTGCTGTAAACACAAATGTGCAAGAGGCCTGGCATAAATGTTGTCAGCTGCTGCTTTTTCTAAGGGGTCCAAAACCAGCAGCTGAAGATTAGCAGGATGAAGAGCAGCTCTTAGTCTCACCACTCTTAAGAAACTGCAGATGCTGGAAATAAAGCACCCCAGAAAAATATGTATCCTCTGCTTATTAAAAAAATTCAGTTCAGACTGTCTGGTGGCTGGTAAGCTGCATGCAGCTTTACTTACAAGTCAAGGAAACACAATTACACATCTGTAAAGGTTTTGTGTAATGGAGAAAGGAACAAGTGTGAAGATTTCCATCTTTTAGACGGAGGACTGAAAAAATTAGACACGATCCAGAAAAAGCAGTGCTGGGAATACTTCATATAAACACATAAACGAGTAAGACCAGCCAGGCTGCAAATAGTACAGTTCCTTCCTATCCCTTTTACTACTTCCTCTAGAAATATTGCATATTCTGTTGCTTATTTTCAACATACGTAACATTTATTTGTACTATGAACTGAATGATCTTTTAGAGGGAAGGAGAGGGTGACTTTCTCAGATGACAGTGCACATGGATGTCACAAAGAAAATGCAGGAAAGGGAAACAGAACATAGAATTGCACCAAACCCAAATATTTCACTACACAAGATCTCTATCAAAGCAGGATCTGCATCACAGCCAGATATCCAGTCCTTAGAAGCAGGAGACCATAGATCCCTACCTTACATCCTGTGGCCAGAGAAGACACCTGTTGTAGCTTTGCAAGGAGAGTATATCAATGACAGTTCATAGCAAATCCTTTTTAGGCAGTGACCTGGCTTTCCTGCTGGCTCCTCCCATTTGTTTGAGTCTTACAGGAACTTCAGGAAGGGAGCAAAGCCCTGTCACAGTTGCCAGCTCACACCAGCTGCAAGCATTGTGACCCTGCAGCCTTACAACTCACCTCTCAAGTGTGTTGAGTGTCACCATGTTCAGTTAATATCACAGCTACAGCAGCCACCAGAGAACCCTGTCCTGCTTTCCACATGCCACAAAGGGCACCCAAAGTGCTGAGATAGTAGCAAAACAGAGCATGCAGCACAGCAGGTGCCCTGGGGTGCCTCTCTCCAGCCTCTCTCTGGCCTGGAAGGAGCCCAACCCAGCATTGCTGACATCCTTCCAGAACCAGGATTAAGCAGCAACAAGGCTGAGGGGGAGTAGC
>NW_009726980.1:0-5754 GCF_000703405.1 Apaloderma vittatum | reverse complement strand
GAAATGAGTAGGCGAAATAAATCTGTCAGCAGCTCACAGAAAGGGGAGGAGCTGGTGAAAGGACTGCAGCAACTCAGCGTCTAGCAGCAGGCCAAAGAGAGCAAGGCTGAAAAGAGCTGTGCACTGATGTGAAAGCTTAACACCCAAGAAAAAGACAAGTGGGACATTTCAGCATCCCTGCTCAGCTTGACGGAGCCCTCCTGGCACAGTCACAATTGCAGCTGGGTTCTCTCAAGGAGTAAAGTCCCCTGCCATGAGTTTTGCACAAGCTAACTGCAATCTTTAAGCTTCATATGCCAATACACAGGTTTCATGCATGTATACATCAAAAGGAGTAACACTGTTTAAACAGTACTGCAAAATCAAGGTTTTTAAGAAAAAATGTAGACCCCCAATCTCTTACTAGACCAGTGTTTTACTAAATTAGTAAGATGGCTCATATCTACTTAAAGCCAGCATTTTGTCTCCGAGGTGTAAGAATACAAAATACATGTAAGTACGAATGTTTTATTCCAATTTTGCTACCTACTTCTGAATCAAGGGAGTGACGCGCATTCTTATAAACACTATAGTTTTTGCTGAGTGGTAAACTCATGAAGCAAAGGCAGCCAGCAGCTGTCACTACTCAGAGACAAATCACTGCAAGAAGTGGGTTCTCCCATATCTGTTGCGCTTACTGCTTTCTGTCTTTCAGACACCAGAACTGTGAGAATATTCTGGTCTTTGACAGAACATTCTCAGTTAATTCTCCTGTAAATGCTAGTATCTGAAATGAAGATACAGTACAAAGGCATAGTTTTGTAAAGGTGCATGGAAACTGAAACCTCTCCACCTATATATGAAAAAAAATCTAAAGTAAAAAGTACCACAGAAAGCATAGAGAAGCAAATTTTGAAATGGTTTACTACATTAAGGAAACAGAAACATCGAGATTCATATAGGGGCCCATCCATCTTTGGCAAAGGGATTTGGTAAAAAAAACAAGAAAAAAATCCACCTTTGTTTTCATTGCTATCCAAAGCATGTTGAATACTTTTTGTTCCTTGACTTGCACTCCTGTTAAATGTAGTGAAAAAGAGATCTAAACTAGACTCCTTCCCCTCCCTGCCAGTACTATTATTCAGTATATTAAGTTCCTGAGTATCCAGAAAAATACAATCCACAAAGTTATGATCTGGCAACTCAACTCACACTATTGTAGTAAAAACACTAAACTGCTGTACTCAGCTGGCATTCAGAATCCGCTATCAACCTATCTGCTAAATTAAGAACTACAGTTTTGTCAGAAATTATCACAATTTCAAAGTATTTCTCTCTCTCAGTCCAAGAAAACTACAAAGGCAATAAAAAACAATTAACAAATAAATCCACAATTTATGTAAGATTTTATAATAAATGCCATTTAAGCTCAGACTCATTCATTCCCCATTTGTAGCTCTGGCTCTTGTTAGTAGTTCGTCCTTACTCTCTGCTGTGCTCAACTGTACTGTCATTCACAGTACAGTTCCTTTCCAAGAGACTACTACTAGCATAACAAACTATGGGGAGGGGGTTAAAGGTTTTAGCAAAATAATTATGAATTTACCAGCCCTTCTGGCTGTGATCTTGGAGCCATGCCGCAGCAATCGAATGCACACTTCCTTGTTGCAGTGGTTAACCATCCGCAAATGAATGCTTCTCTTGGTTTGGATTTTCACAAGACATTTCACCATTTTGACTATTAATTCCTCTTCTCAAAGTCTTGTAACGGCTCTACCCATACCAGCTTTGACCTTTTATTGAGTTCCCACTGAGTTTTAAGAGACTAACACAAGTCACTCTCAATGAATCAGATGACAAGCTTCTAACATGGCCAACAAAAATATCCCAGTAGGGAACAGAATGAGAGGTTATTTTTAAACATTTCCACCTGCCTCGTAACGTACAATAAATACAAACTTCCACAGCATCCATCTCAGCTAGCAGTTGCTAGCTTAACAGCTGAACTGCATATACAAGCATAAAAATATCCAAGGCATCAAAACATAGCACAGTGAAACAAAAGGCCAGTATCTAGGGTCTGTTTTTCAAAGAACAAAAAGACACTGTGGCCACTATTTTTCTAAAGAGCTTCAGTCTGGTCACTGCAACACCTCTGCCTGGAAAGTATTTGTGGAAAATGTATAGATACAAAAGGAAAAAAATCTTATGCTGTGCTTCCAAACTACAGTTACAAGGCAAACCAATTAGACTAAAATGCTTCCTCTTTGAGCCTAGAATCCAAGCTGACCTGCCTGTGTACACATAAGGGAAAATTCTTAAATTTGGGAAAAATGTCCTCCTCTGCATATGTGCTCTAGTTCCCACTTGCGTACAACTATTGGACACATTTGTATCCACCATAAAGAAGCATTGCTTCAGAAGGCTAGGCACTTCCCTGCCCCATCCAGCAGAGATACGCAGGCTCCTAAAAAAGGCATGACGCACATATGCTGGCTGCTAACTTGCTCCAGCTGGAAGCTGGAATACAACCAGCATGCACAGCATCACGCTGTCCTAGTGAGAAAGGAGCTCCTACTGTGTCCACTGAAACCACAGAGAGGAGATAAACTGGAAGGAGTATACAGGTGGGGAGGTAGTCTCTCATTTCCCAGCATACTTACCTTTAATATTTATGTTCTGTTGTGCCATCCATCTCACATTCTTGCTCACTCTGAACTATAAAATTAATGATGTGCATCTGAATATGTGGGAAAGAAGGGGGCAGGGAAGAGAGTTCTGCAAATGTGTGTTTTATATTAAGTGATTTCTGTCATGAAAGACATCTGCTTTCTGAAAGCACCATAACGGTGGCTCCTTTACCCTGCCTGGCCATATAGCATAAATATTCAGTTCTCGTTTTCACTCCTTCCTCCTGCAATTCAAATGCCACTATCCCTTTCCTTCTCTCCAAGCACTGCCTTGTGGGTCTGAGGAAAGAATAAGTACCCCTTCACTTTATCTCCATTTTGCCATTCCTTCAAAAGCAAGATTTCTGCTTTTCTCATCTTTATTCTCACACCTGCTGTAGCAACCAAAAAGGATCATTAAAATCTCACTAAGAAGGGCTGAATCTTCACTGTATACACAGCTACAAAAACCAGAAAGCAACAGTTCTTACAAAAGTCTAACCACCATGTTCAATACACAAAGGAAAGCCTAATTAAGGACACAAGTGTCACCTGGACAAGGCTGTGAATGATTTCCAACAGAAGCATACTCATGTCAATGAATAAACGTGGATCACTGTTTCATTTGACCATGCTCATGCAAAAGAGGAATGACTGTGGCGTATTAAGTCACTGCACACAAACCATGTATACAAAACTAAGGGAGATTTATGTTGGAAGCTTTCAGTTGAGTAAGCAACTGCTTGTCCTACTCCTACCTCTGAACCAGTACCAGTGAGGAACAGGCTCTGTATCGTTAACACTTTGCATGTCCTGACATCAGTCATGCACATCCTGCAAAATGCTTGGTTTATAGCAAAGGCGTTCCAGACAAGGAGCCTGTTTCTCTCCTGTAGAGCTGCCTGGGACTCTGTGTGCAGGAGACAACCAGCAAGGCAAAGGGTACCACCCTCAGTAACTAACTGGTTTTGCAGCTCTTGTCACTCTCCTGCTACTCTAGATATTACACAGCTGAAAGGCTAATGACTGGTGAGTACTGCAGCAGAGAGAAACTTAGTATTCATGCCCTTTTACAGAGGAGGCAGAAAATAGCAGATGGTTAAGTACATTCTCTTAAAATCAGAATATCAGGTTTATAAAAGCAAAACCAATCCCCTTCGAAAACCAGAAGACTCAAACTGATAAAACATTCTTCCAATCTAGGGGGCCGGTTAGCTCAGTCAGTTGAGCGTGGTGCTAACAGTGCCAAAGTTGCAGGTTTGATTCCCATTTGGTCCCCATGTGTTGCCTGATCTAGTCGACAGGTGGTGTCCCTGGTGATAGGGAGGCTGGATTAAAATGATCTCTAAGGTCCCTTCCAGTCAAGGCCAGTCTATGAAATCTAGCATTGTTCCCCAGTGAAAATAGTGAACAGGAAATTCTATTCAGGAATAACAATTTTAATGTATTTATGAAAAGGAAGTAGATTTTAGATGTATATTTTTAGGGTGAGGAGGGCAATGTTGTTTAGTTTGTAGCAGAAGTAGCAATCTTACTTTGAAGACATGGTAAACACCTGGAAATCTGATAATTTGTAAATAAATTACAAAGGAAAGCTGCCAGAGCTAATTGTTGTGAACATTACATATGGTTATCTTGAAGCAAAAGGTTTGCTTGTAAAAAAGTTGTTTTCAGACCATGTGGGGCTCAATTACACGGTTAGATTGTAAATACGAATTAATTTGTTGAACACACATATGATGATGTTTGCAGTGATGTTAAGATTTCCTGAGGTCAGAATGCTCTTTGGAAGAATCCCAGAAACTTGCAAGATGAAGTGTGCAGGAGAAATTTAAGATTACCGGTCTTTATTCCACAAATGAGAGAATATAAATTTTAAAAAACTACCATAAAAATAGGAGAAAATTCCATTACATGCAACCAGACCAAAGAAGTTCACTTTGGCCTCTACTACTTTTTTTGAATATTAGAATAAATTAATTATCTCTGCAGGTGACAGCTATCTTAAAATAGAACCATTACTTTACTTAGAAAAGCCATGAAGAAATCTGAGGAACTCCTACATACTACCATTTTTGTTATCATATACATACACACACCATATACAATCAGCTAACAGGAGTACTGCTTCTGTGAATTTCATGCGGAAAAGCTGTTTCATGCTACATGACACAAGACGTTTCATGATTCTCTTTATTTCATGTATTAAGATAAATTGTGTCTCACATACATCAGGTACAATTTCAAAAATATGAATGTTGACCTGTTGTGTATTAGTTCTACCACAGTAACAGCACTTAACCAAAATTTTTCTTTTAAATAAAGATTAAATGATAGAATCACAGAATCATCTAGGTTGAAAAAGACCTTTAAAGTCATCAAGTCCAAACATTAACCTAGCACTGTGAAGGCCACCACTAAATCATGTCACTAAGCACCACATCTACATGTCATAGAATCATAGAAACATCAAGGTTGTAAAGGACCTTAAGATCAAGTCCAACCTACATGCCTACACCACCATAACACTAAACCATCTCCTGAAGTGCCACACCCAACCATTGTTTAAACATGTCCAGGGATGGTGACTCCACCACCGCCTTTGGCAACCCATTCCAATGCTTCACCACCCTTTCGGGGAAGAAGTTTTTCCTACTATCCAACGTCTTTTAAATATCTCCAGTGATGGTGACTCCACCACTGCCCTGGACAATCTGTTCACTGTCGTGGTGAACCAATGCTTCACCACCCTTTCAGTAAAGAAATTCTTCCTAATATCCAATCTAAACTTTCCCTGGTGCAACTTGAGGTCATTTCCTCTCATACACTCACTTCGTGCTTGGAAAAAGAGATCAACACCTGTGTCACCACAACCTCTTTTTAGGTAGTTGTAGAGAGCAATGAGGTCTCCTCTCAGGCTCCTTTTCTCCAAACTAAATAAACATAGTTGTCTCAGCTGCTCCTCATCAAACATGTTCTCCAGTCCCTTCACCTGCTTCATTGTTCTTCTCTGGACATGTTCCAGCACCTCAGTGTCTTTCTCGTACTGGGAAGGAGCCCAAAACCCTCACCAACTTTGCAGATGACACCAAGCTGGGTGGGAGCG
>NW_009726979.1:0-6463 GCF_000703405.1 Apaloderma vittatum | reverse complement strand
TGTTATCAGCAAACTTGCTGACAGTGCTCTCCCATCCCTCATCCAGGTCGTTGATGAATATACTAAACAGCACTGGTCCTGGTACTGACCCTTGAGGAATTCCACTGGACACAGGCCTCCAACTGGACTCTTCCCCATTGACTACAACTCTCTAACTTCTTTCCTTCAGGTTCTCATACTTGCTCCTGTAGTGACCAAGGCCACTGCTAGATTTTGTGTGCTATGCTGGGGGTGCTAGGAAGTAAAAGAGGTTGCAAGGAAGTAAAAGATATCACCCCCAGGGAGTAACAGACAGGACAGGTGGCCAAGAAGAGTATTCCATTCATATACATCATATTCAGTATAAAGCTGTGGGAACACGGGGATTAAGCTCTCTTCTTCAGTGGCCCAAGTCCGAGGAAGACTCCGTCTGATCTTCTGCCTTTGATCCCAATCTTGAGTTCCCGAATCCAGCTCCCTTTATCCAGCTCCCTTCTGCTGCTGAGCCTGGGGCTTCTCCAGTGGGGATAGCAGTGGGGACTGCTGTCAGGGGGAAGTTGGGTTCGATATCGGACTTGTATATAGTTTATTATTTTTATTATTTCCTTATTAGTACTTCTGTTGTTTTATTAAAGCTGTTTATTTTTCCAATCCAAAAGTCTTTCTGCCTTATTCCCTTCCCCTTCCTGTTTGGGGAGGCAGAGGGGTTAGAGAGCATCTCTCAGTGTTCAGTGGCCAGCCCAGCCCCAACCCTTGACAACAAACGACCCAGTTAGCAACTGGCCTTCTTCCATGATCATTCCTGTTTAGCTCACCAGCTCTTTGCTTCTTTT
Source organism: Apaloderma vittatum (assembly GCF_000703405.1). Lineage (NCBI taxonomy): Eukaryota > Metazoa > Chordata > Aves > Trogoniformes > Trogonidae > Apaloderma > Apaloderma vittatum. Next base: position 5,651 of record NW_009726979.1, on the reverse strand, counting down.
CTCTCTATTTTGTTGCTATAGGCTAGGCCACGCGAAGACCAGTGAATGCAGCATGCTGTGGCCACACAAAGAGTCAAGATGACATGTCTATGCAAAAGGACAAAGATGTATGGCAATGTGCAGCCACTCGATTTAAGATCTGTTTTGATACTGAATGTTGATTTAAAATGAATTAATGGGGCTTAATTAAAAGTATCTACTCTGGGTGGTTTTGCGTTGTTGCTGATAGGATTACCACAGAAGAATTTAAATTTCATGTGTGAATTATCTGAGAGTACTGCTTGTTTTTATGGAATATTTATATTACTTTCAGATGTGGTATCAAAACAGGAAATGGATACTAGTTAGATTAAACAGTTCAAAATAATTATTTCAATTGTCTGCATGGACAGCTGAGCACTAAATTTATGTAATAACCTTAAGATGAAATTGTTAATATCAGTCTAACGTTGTTATGATTCACAAAAATAAGCGTGTCACTTGATAGAACTGGAATATTCTGTTTCTACATCAGTATTCTATTTTAAGACCTCTTTGGCTGCCAACTTTACTATTGTGGTCAAATGATTTTACATTCTTTTAAACATGCTGTAAAATGCTTTCCTGCTTGTAAGCTGAATGCACTATACTTGAAAGAGATGAGAGTGTTTTAGCACAGGTGAGTAAGGGCTAAAGAGCTGAAGCAAGGAAGTACATGATCTCAACACATGTGGTTAGGGCGCATGTGTGTGTGAGAACAGCCTGATATCATAGGGTCTACTTGCCATCTTAGATGACTAAAATGCAACTGTAATTGTGCCTTCTATTTTCCTGTGGAATCATATAATTAAGGGCATGCCCTCTTTCTTCCAGAGGAAGAATTCTTCTAGAATCTCCTTGAAAATTTATTTTTAGGACCCAGCGAAGAAAGTAAAATGTATTGTAAAAATAATCTAGAACACATATGCATAATAAATATTTTCATTTTCTTGAGTAAATGTTTGTGTAGCAACTTGTCTATTATCCATAATACATTTTGAAATCTTCAAAACATTGTGTAGAACAGAAAGCAGTGTTCTGTATTTTATTGCTTGGATTATAGGAGCATGCAGAGTTGATCAAGGGTAAAGCTGCTTGAGCAAGTGTCATAAGCATGCAGAAACACAATATTGACTCAAAAAGTCTGCAAACTTGGAATTTTTTATATTAGGCAAAACTGTCATGTGAAGATCGCTGTAGCATAAGAACGTTCAGGTCATGCTCTACAAAAAACTTACGCATGTTGAATAGCGTCCACAGTTCTATTAAGTCTGTAAACTCCTTAACATATTCTTATAGCAAAGAGTGTGCTACCACTTAGAGAAGCTGGAAGAAACAGTTCCTCTGAGAATGAGGTTAATTTTTTAATGTAAATTGCAATATTTCTTAAACTTATTTTCAGGTAAGATCAGCATTGAAATGTGCAGGGGCAAGACATAAAATGTTAGATGTGGTATTTGCTAAAATACAAATGTGATCAACTGAAGTTCATTCCTGAGTTGTATGTTTGTATATATGTATGTAATGTAGTTTATCTGGAAATATTTTCTTGAGTGGATGGGTTAGAATCACCAATGACAAAAATGTTTTCTCCCCATCTGCCCACAAATGAGATTAAATTGGAGATTAGTTCATTTTCCTGCTGTGAGGAGATTTTAGCCCTAGAACTCAGATGTCACTCATGTTTGTGAAGACTGTCCCAAACAACAAATTGATGTGTTTGGCACACAGTGGGTTGGTCCTACCAGAGAGAAAGAAGGAGACGGCTCTCTGAGAAATCCATGTGCTGAAGGAGAAGACGGAGCAGCATGTGATGCGGTACCGATTTTCGGAAATCCCAGTTCACATCCGAGTTTCAAATGCAGCACAGAGTGCAGTTGACCGGTTTTCAAAGATAAAGTGTAAAAATGGTCCCGATGGTTCTCGTCTCTGTGTCATGTGGTTACTGGGAGTTTATCAGTATTTATCAGCCTCATGCTCTGCTGAAGGTGCATTTGAGGTGAGTGTTCTAAGTGCAAGGCAATCAAACTGCAACATGGATGACTGGCAGAGTCTAAAATTAGAACATCTTGTTTTCCTTCTCTTCCTGTTGTTATAAGATCTCCAAAACTGTGTTGCATTTTTTGTCACTGCAGGTCTGAAAAAACATGCTCATCTATCACCTTAGTGCTTTTGAAGTTCCTCCCACGGTCTGTGAAATCTATAAATTCCAGCCTGTTCCATTCCAATCACTTTAACTTCAAAGAAGGCAGATCAAGTTGTAGTTTTTGAGATTACTTTCAGTTCTCTATTTATTCCAAGCTTTACATTCCCTCTGTAGACATTCTTGTTTTGGCTAATCTGCATAGTACATATATTCATCATGTTGGAAAACCTGTCTGTGTACTATTTAAAATCTTTGTTGGTGTCATGGACAGTGGCATTGAGTGCACCCTTAGCAAGTTTGTCAATAACACAAAGTTGTGTGGTGTGGTCAACATGCTGGAGGGAAAGGATGCCATCCAGAGGGACCTTGACAGGCTTGAGAGGTGGGCCCAGGCCAACCTCATGGTGTTTAACAAGTGTAAAGTCCTGCACCTGAGTCGAGGCAATCCCAAGCGCAGATCCAGATTGGGCAATGAGTGAATTGAGACCAGTCCTGGGGAGAAGAATTTGGGTATATTGGTGGACAATAAGATCAACATGAGCCAAGAATGTGTGCTTGCAGCCCAGAAAGCCAACTGCATCCTGGGATGCATCAAGAGATGTGTGACCAGCAAGTCAAGGAATGTGATTCTGCCTCTCTACTCTGCCCATGTGAGATCCCACCTGGAATACTGCGTCCAGCTCTGGAGCCCCCAGCACAAGAAAGACACGAAGCTGTTGGAGCGAGTCCAGAGGAGGGCTACCAAGATGGTCAGAGGACTGGAGCACCTCTCCTGCGAGGACTGGCTGAGAGAGTTAGTCTTGTTCTGCCTGGAAAAAGAAGGCTCCAGGGACACCTTACAGCAGCCTGCCAGTACCTAAAGGGGGCCTACAAGGAGGCTGGGGAGGGACTTTTTACAAGGGCCAGTAGTAATAGGACAAGGGGTAATGGGTGGAAGCTGGTAGAGCACAGATTTAGACTAGATATAACAAAGAAGTTCTTTACCGTGAGGGTGGTGAGGCACTGGAACAGGTTGCCCAGTGAAGTTGTGGATGCTCCATCCCCGAAAGTGTTCAAGGCCAGGTTGGATGGGGCTTTGAGCAACCTGATCTAGTGGGAGGTGTCCCTGCCATGGCAGAGGGGTTGGAACCAGGTGATCTTTGAGCTCCTTTCCAACCCAAATCATTCTATGATTCTGTGATTCTATGATTCTGTGAGTCTATGATTCTATGATTCTGTGTCTGACAGAAGCTTACAGCTTCCCAGCAAGTGCAGGGCAGTTCTGGATTGATCTATTCGGTGAAGATGGCAACCTCAGAGCTGGCAAAACTCATACGTCATACTTGCTTTGGTTCAACCCCACACCCCTAGCCAAAACCACTTGCAAACTCCAGAGCTGTCACAACTGCAGGCACTTAAACCCCCAAGATTTAGGAGATATTTCTCTTACATGCCCCTCACACTTATTTTGTCTTTTAAGTTTTGATTATATTAAGAAAAATGCAGTTCTCTATGTTCTTAATGATATACAATTAACATGCTAAAGGCTGTAATTAAAAGAGAGATTTTTTGCTTAGCCCATGTTTTAGGCAAAACTACTTTTAAAAATACATTAGAAAACATTCACTTAAATGTTGCTTGAGATAAGGCCTCAAACTTACAAATAATCCAGGAATTTCCAGGAAATTTATAATACGCCTTAGTGGTAACTAAGTCTCAGTATAAGTATTTTGTCACCTATGCAATCTTACTGAGGGTGATAGAAGTTCTCATGGTAAAGATTTTAGGTGGCCTTGTCGATATATAGAACACTTGCAGGAGAAAAGATAGCACAAAATAGCTCAAAATAATTCAGAGAGGATTTTCCTGTCTCTCAGCTGGAGCACAATGAAAATTAATATAGTGAGAAATGAAAATCTGTCAAAGTTTTTTTTTCTCTGTAACTTCTTGTCACTCAAATGTATGGATGTGTAGTGACCCTAGATGAAGTATATCACAGAATACCGGAGGTAAAAGAGCATCAGCATGGCAGATATATACCAAGTGTATGTGTGATACTTGAGAGATATTCAAGATACTTTTTATACTTGGGTGATGAAATAGGAATAAAATGAAACTAAGCTGGGGCACAGTCATGGAAATGCAATAATTACTTTTTACTAATTTCAAGGCTTAACCAAGTTGCCAAGCATTGGAGAGAGTCCTGGGGTTCCTGTATCATATCAAAGATTCCCCCTCATGGTTTGAAATGGGGTTCAAAGCATAAAAACTTAGTAAATACAGCTCCAAGGGGTCATCATCTTTATCTGCAGCTGACCCTGTGGAGATGGATTAATTTTGCAGAAAGGTGGGTGGGGAGAAGTGAAGCTTTACAAAGCTGGCTGAGTATGTGTTGCATTGCAGGTATGCTTATGGATAGCAGTTACTCTCTTACCAGGAGGATTGTAATGACCATGTGTGGCCACTAGAAAGGAAAATGAGGTCATGATAGTTTTGCTTAGTTCAAATGTTTAGTGTATTAGCTACAACTATAGTTTTTCTTAGTTGAAATGTTTGGCGTATTCATTAGAACTATGAAGTTCAAAGATGAGATGTAACAGCAGCAGAACCATGCAAATTTAAGTGATGAAAAGTTAGTTAGATAAAAATTATTTATGTAGCTGATAAAAATATATCCTAATGTAGTAACTAACTAAGTAATGCTTATAAAAAATGTAGACAATGTACATAAAACAAAATTCAAAAGACACGTTTAGAAAGGTGATTCTCCAGAGTTTTTCCTCAATTTATTTCTTAAGGAAGTTTCATTTTTTTCCATATGTCTTTGCTGCTGCCAGGCTGTTTTTGAGAAATCATCTAGTTTTGGTTTTTAATTGCATTTCTCCCTCTTCATTTCCACCTAAGTATAAGCCAATATGGTATCTGCAATACTGTAATAACAATTGATCAAAAATGAACCTGGAAAAATTTAGTTAGGACATTGTTGTGGTTGTAGCTTTTAATGTGGAAAATAACTACAAGAGAAACACCAGGAACTAAAGGTTTTTATTTTGAAACCTTGACCTTTAATTTTCCTCAACCCCCGAGGAGGAACTCCAATTCTAGTGTCATGGTTTGACCCTGGCGAGCAGCCAGGTGCCCACACAGCCGCTCTCTCACTCCCCCTTCTCTGTTAGACAGGGGGAGAAAATATTTCAAAGGGCTTAAGGTTTGAGATAAAGACAGGGAGATCACTTTCATTTACTGTACCGGGCAAAACAGACATGATTTGGGGGAAATTAGGTATATTTATTAGGAGAACAAATCAGAGAGGAGTAGTGAGAAATAAGAAATAGCAAACAGATCTTAAAAGCAAAACACCTTCCCCCCGTCCCTCCCTTGTTCCCAGGCTTAACATCAACCCCGATTTCTCCACCTCCTCCCCCAAGTGGCACAGTGGGACAGGGAAGGGGGTTTACGATCAGTTCATCTGACTTAGTTCCATCGCTTCTTCTTCACTCCGGAGGAG
>NW_009726978.1:20143-20519 GCF_000703405.1 Apaloderma vittatum | reverse complement strand
CGCCTGGCTTTCGGCAGCCTTGCGGAGCGATGGGAGCCCTGCAGATAGTCCCCATCACGCTCACCTTCTCCCCCATCATCCGAGCTGGCGCAGCACAAGTGTTTCCAAATGAGCGCGATGTCTTTGTGTTCAGCGTGCTGGACTGAAACAGCCCCAAGCAATGATGGGGGGCTCCCTCACCCCCAGTTTGAGGGGACTGTATTTAAACGCAGTGGTGGGGGAAAGTCGCAATAAGCCTGGAGTGACAGGTATCCTGGGGGGTGCTGCGGGTGTGAGGGGAAGCAGAAAGTCCTGTGATGACCAGACCCTGCAGGCTGTGCTGCCCATGGAGGGTGAGGGAGCTGGGATGGAGGAGCAGCAGTCATGGTGATTTCCG
>NW_009726978.1:18520-20070 GCF_000703405.1 Apaloderma vittatum | reverse complement strand
TTGCCCAAAGAAAGCAGTTGCTGGTGGGCTCCTGTGCAGAGAGTATGTGAAGCGTGGAGGGGGCCATGGCTTGTTGCATGTCCATGTGCAGTAGTGGAGCTTGTCATCACGGGGCCTTGTGGGTGTTAGACACTTACCTGGGTCCACAGGCAGTTGTGCATGGAAGAACGCATGGGTTTGCAAGGAAAAATCCAGAGGTAGTTAATTAAAGCTGAAAGCCCCCTTTTCCCACCCTGGACTGTGAGCCAGAGGTACCTGGTGCTATATTTCACTCTGAGCTGCCCTGGCAGCTTCTGCAAATCTCCACCGGGGCGAGGGGCAGTGGGGAGTTGGGAATGCAACTCTTGGGGGTCCCACACCAGCTGGGTGCCATGGGCCACTGCCATGCCAGTGCCTGCTGGAGAGACCAGAGCTGAGCCTTGCCCTGGGCCAGTGCTGGAATTATCTTTCGTCCTTCATTAGGAAAAGAAATACTCCTGCAGCTGCACTGGCATCTAGTGACTGGTTAAATTAATTCCAGGGTTTTTATTGCCTCTGGCTATCCCGGACCTTTGTTTCTTGTTTCATGTTGTTAAAAGAGGGGGGTTAGCTGAGTCCCAGGGGGGCTTTTTCTCTCTGGTCAAAATAGTTGTGATGTTTTCGGCACACAGCATTGTTGCCCATCTGCGGTGCCTCATTGCTAACGCAAAAGAGTGGAAGCGGAGATGGCCCGTGGTCAAGTCGGCAAGGAGGCATGAGCCCTTGAGCCAAGCATGACCACTTGTTTTGTTGAGCGGCTGCGGGCAAATCGCTCCACCTCTAGGTGCAAGTTCAGCAGAAGTGAGGGTGAAAACCTGGCATCGTGGCAGCCGGAGGTGAAACTCCCACTAAGTTATGTAAGCTGAGGATATTAAGTGGGGAGTCTCTCCTGGAGTTGTTTCCCTGCTGAGGTAGCAGAAACAGGTTTCAGCCAGTGACTTGTGTTTCACCTTACCGCTTCTCCCACATGTGAATTGTTTTTCTTGCTCTGTTTCTGCCCCCTCCTTGCAGGGTGAGGATCTCCAGCGTGGGCTTTGCTGGCCAAACCTGGAGGTGCCGTGGGACAGATGTTGTGCTAATGAGGGAGGTTCAGTTTAGGGGCTCAGGAAAAGACTCCAAGCTGGGGAAAACCAGAGAACAGGGTGGTGGGGAAACACAAGAGGTACTCTGAGCAAGTGCTGAGGTCTCCCCTTCTCGGAGCATGTAGTAACCAGGCAGCTGATTCTCCCTGCTGTTGCTGGCCAAACCTGGAGGTGCCGTGGGACAGATGTTGTGCTAATGAGGGAGGTTCAGTTTAGGGGCTCAGGAAAAGACTCCAAGCTGGGGAAAACCAGAGAACAGGGTGGTGGGGAAACACAAGAGGTACTCTGAGCAAGTGCTGAGGTCTCCCCTTCTCGGAGCATGTAGTAACCAGGCAGCTGATTCTCCCTGCTGTGCGTCTGCACAGTAAAAGGCAGCAAGGGCCCCAGGGCTGCGCTCAGGAAGGACCGTGGTTGCAGATCCTCCAGGTCTTGAGCCCACATTACCCTGGA
>NW_009726978.1:18282-18482 GCF_000703405.1 Apaloderma vittatum | reverse complement strand
CCCCCAGCCACTCCAGAGCTGTTTATGACTCTCGGCAGAGCCCGGAAAACCCCAGTTCGATTGCAGAGGGAAAAGTGAGAGAATAAGCTCAACCCTGCTCCCGGCCTTGGTGCATGAAAAGAGGGAAGCGATCAGAGGAGCCCAGTGATGCTTTCGGGACCCGTCGCTGCCACGGACGGGGTAGCCATCCACCCGCGTGC
>NW_009726978.1:17504-18211 GCF_000703405.1 Apaloderma vittatum | reverse complement strand
CTTGCTCCTAGGGCCCGGCGAGCCGGTGACGCAGCGCCCACGCACCGTCCCACCACAGCCAGGCCGTGCGAGGCTGCCTGCCCGGGCAGGCTCTGGAGGCCGGGGCATCCCCCCGAGGAAGGGTTAAGAGAAGATGAGTGGTGCCGATGCCAGGCTGGGTGTCCAGGTTCTCCCTTGGCGGAGGTCAGCGGTGGTTCATGGGAAAGGAAAAATTGGCAGCTGGGCCGGATGTCCCTGCATTTCCCCTCTTCCTGCAGCCGCCTGAACGACGTTCCTTATTTAGCTTTCCTGACGGACAGGAGGAATCTGATGGCGGAAACTGTCACTGCCTGATAACAGCTCAGGGACCCCTTTATGATGGGCGGCACGGCAGGGAACAGGGCAGCACTCCTCCTCTCCGGGACGGGAGAGCCGGGCAGCCAGGACTGCCCTTTGCACCAGGTTTTCAGGGTTGGCTACGGGGAGGGAGGGAAGGGCCATTGCAGCCCTTCCCTTTGTGCTGGTTTGTGCCTAGACCTTGATGCTATTTAAAAGGCTCTCAAGGCCAAGAATTGATGGCATGCGAGTATTATATTGGCATTTATTTTTCTTCTTTTTTGGTGAGGCATCTGAGCTGGTGGAAGGGGCCGTGGGGAGAGGGAAGGCATGGAGCAAAGCCACCCTGCCAAGGTCTGAGACCAGGTGAGGTTTTCTGCTCCCTGGCAAAA
>NW_009726978.1:16793-17461 GCF_000703405.1 Apaloderma vittatum | reverse complement strand
GCTCCAGGAGCTGCGCATGCACATCAGTTCTAGGCCTGGGTCCCAGACAAGGGGGCTCTGACCAGTCAGATAAACACCAAAGAGGAGATGTTACCATATGTTTTATTTTCCCTAGCTTTCTCTCCGTAGAAGATAGCATCTTACTAGTGTCTCAGCCATACTCTCATATGTGCCCATGGTGACCAGCCCCAAAACCACAAAAGGTCCTGAAATACAGCCTGTATTTCAATGTATCCATTGATTTTTCTCTTGCATCTGTGGAGGCCACCAGGCTGCTCTCATACCAGTAAGAGCATTGTTTCCATGGCAATTAATGTATTTAAAAAGGGCAGAATGTACATCAAGACTGGATTTTTTTTTAAAGAGCAAGCCCTAAGCAAGGCAGCCCTTGCTGCTGGGCTGGACATTGAACACTTGGTCTGTGCAATGCACAGATGGGCATCGCTGTGCTATGCGTTGGGATCAAGGCACCCTGAGCCGGCTCGGCCAGGCTCGGTGGCCCCAGGCTCACACAGATCCCTGCAAAGCCCGCACAGCAGCATCGCAGCCCTGAGATCACTGGTTTTCTGCTGCTTACAGAGTTTAGCACTCCCTGAGGTGGTTAGAGCTGCATGCTCCAAGGTGCGAGTCTGACCGTTTCAGTTTTAGCTGAGCAATATTAAAAATCC
>NW_009726978.1:6411-16762 GCF_000703405.1 Apaloderma vittatum | reverse complement strand
CAGCAGGAACTCACAGGAGTTGGTTCTGTGCTCCCTGAGCGATCTGCTCCATGACCAGGTCACCTGCCTGAGCATCCGCTGAGTTACAGGATTGAGGTTTAGGTCATCAAACTGTGCCGGTACCTCAGGACCAAATGCTTTTCACTTCAGCCAAGTTCAGATTCCTTCTGTGTTTGCTTTCCGTCATCAAGCAGCACATGCAGGGAGGTTGGTGCAAAGGGAATTGCTGTATCAATCCATTTGTGTTCATACGTTGCTGTCAGTGCCACAGGTGTGGGAAGGAGCTGTTGCTCCCAAACCCCAGTGCACGTTTTGGATACCTGTGCTGGGGCTGGGACACCCATGGGGTAACGCAGGGATTTGCATCCTCCTGGCTATTCTGAGACAGAAAAAGCAGCAAATCTCACATTGCAAGTTGTTTAGAATTGTATGTGTTTCTTACGGCATCACTTCCTAGCGTGATGTATAGTCACCACTGCACCGAGCTGAGTTAACTTCCTGCTGTACCTTCCTGGGCAGAAGTCACCTCACCCAGTCCCGTCACGTGGAATTTAGTGTGTAGCCTGAGGCACCTGCTCTACAGTCAGCAGGGGAAAAAAGGCTTTTTTGAAGGTGCTCCATCCCATCCACAGAGAGATGTTGACGGGATTGGTTTTGGGGAGGCAATGCCTGGGGCTGCTACCAGCCTGCGTGGTGTCCACACACTCTTCCTGACCGGCCACCCCGGCTCCCTGGACCTCAGCAGCTGGCAGGCATGGTCCAGCAGAGGGTAAAATGAAAGAGCAGCAACAACCAGTGGCCCCAACCTCAGGAGATGTAGCTGGGAGGTAGTGGGATCATGTAGAGTGAGCAGTAGACAAAGGAAGGAAGTTTTTATTACTGGGCCAAATCCTGAAGTCTTTCAGTTGTATTTAGGCCAATATGCCTCGATGACTTCAGTGCAGACTTCTCCAAGTAAGAAGAGAAGAAAGGGCTTCAGGATCTGGCCTCTGGGTAATTGTGTCACATGGGAAACTTATAAGGAATTTGCTTTCCCGAGCAGCTGGCACTAGCCAAGCAAGCAGCACCCATGGCATCCAGGCCTCGGTCACCATCCCCTCCTGTCCAGGGACACAAAGCACCCAACCTGCAGCAGGTCACCCTTCTGGCCACTGCTAGGACTTAGTGGGGCTTGGCAGGTGCCTTGAGTTGGGTAGTGGCTCTACAGGTTTGTGAAGGTCTCCCTGCACCTTCACAAGACCCACAGAGCATTTTGGAGTCCTCTGTCACCTTACCGAGTTAGAGAGGCACGTGGGCTCTTCATGGGGCAGAAAAGTCTGTAAATGGTTTACAGGTTTCCTGTGTTCCCCCTCAAAAGCCACAAAAAGCACAGGGCTGTGTCGCAGAGCCTGGAAAGGCCCATCGGTTTCCTCACGTATGGAAGGTCCCGCGTTGGCTGGTGTAAGCGTGTACGTGTCTGCACAGACACACGTGTGTGTGCTAACACTGAGGTTTGGCTCTGGGCTTGGCGCTCAGTCTGTGACTTGTCTTCCCCATTTCTGAATTGCTGGTGTCTGCTGAGATGGATGTTCAGCACAGTGACCTAAAAAAATAAATACTGACAAAAGTGGGGGTCAAGTCAATAGTTTCCATGGGCGACAGTATATCTTGATGTTTACAAAGGCAAGAAGGCTGGACACAAATTGTGGTTTATACTCACATTTGGAAACTGTCAGCTCAGAGTGAAGGCAGCAAGCAAAATCGCATCTAGCAGAGGTGACAGCATCCAACACCCACAGAAATCCATCACACACACGATGGGTTTCCCAGCCTGAGCAGAGTCCCCAGTGAGGTGTAATTTGGTCTAAGTGGCCGTCATCCCTTCACCACTCTGCAGTGCTTGGCCCGTGGGATGCAAAGGGCAGGAGTTTAATGGCTTCACACCAGAATTGCTCCCAGCCCAAGATGCGATGCCCACTGCCGTGGTGCCTGCATTGCCCAATGTTGCCCTCTTCACGACACTTGGCATTTCACAATATTTATGGCTGGCCCCCGCCCTTGGCCGCTTAGACAAATAAAGCCTAATGCAGCCTGAGGTAGTTAATCCCTGACTCTCCAACCTCCTAGCAATAACAAGGCCTGGGTGGCATTTCAAAGAATGCACTGGGAGAGAGGGAGAGTGCTGGGATCTATTTTATTTTTGTACAGCAGTGGAAATACAAGCCTGCCTTCATTGAAGATAAGTGATGTTGGCGAGGCTGAGCTCCTGCTCAGAGGTTAGAGCGGTGATGGAAGGCAGGAGACTCTGTACAGCATTGGCCCCGCCGTAACCTTTGCCAGGAGAAAAACACTTCTTAATACAATAGTAGATTTAAAAAAAAAAAAAAGAAAGAAAAATAAACAGGGCCCCATGTGAACTTAGGAAACCTGTGCTGGTGTGAAGAGAGATGCACATGGTGAAGTGGTCTGAACAGCAACTGGAAGGGCTCTGGCCCCCAGACCCACGTTGCTGGGAATGGGGAAGGACCCATGTGTGTCCTCAACCCGTTGGTCCAGCGTGGTGCTGAAATGGTCCTGCTGCCAAACGGCTTCTCCTGCCTCTATGATCCAAGCCAACATGTCTTCCCTTCATTCACGCCTTGGCTTTCCCATGGCTGGGAAGGCCATCCCCAGCCTCGCCCCACTGCTCTGAGCACCAAGTACCTTGCAGTGACCAAGGAGGGACAGCTGAGGAAGTGGCGTGTTGTCTCTTTAGCACAACTTCCCTGTTAGTACTTGTGCTCCTTTGGTGGAAGTCATTAGCATGTGTAAATGCTTCCTTTCCATTGCGTCCGCTTGCGTGCTCTCCCCGCTGAGCTGCGTGGCAAGGGAAGCACCTTTGAACGGGAAAACAACAGTCAACCTCTGAGTGTTAACAGGAGAGCAACAGGGTGTTTATGAAACTCGGTAAGCCTCTTGTAAGCTATTTTTAAAGCACAGCATAGAGTTTTTTAGCTTAGCGGCCTTCAAATAGCACCAGAGTCCGATACTGCCATTTAGGCTGGGTGTTTCGTTGTAGGAATTGTGCTATGATATACAAAGTGTGACATTTCCAACTCAGCCTTTCTTGGAAGGGATTTAAATGAGTTTCATAGCTGCATGAGGGGTGTTATGTGGAGGTGGAGAGTGAAATTTGTGCAGATGTTAAACAGCCAGCTAATCTCAAGTGACGCGAATGCCCCGATACGCTTTGGCTCTCAGAGATGATGATTATCATCTCCCACTGCAGCGGGTCCTGGCTTGCGGTCACAGCTCTGTGCCAAGAGAAACTGAGAGCGTGTGCAACTTGCCATCGATGCCCCAGACAGCCCCACGGGGCCGGCTTTCCTCCCAGTGCCTCGAGCCTCTCCATCTTCAAGTCTCTTTGCCCAGCAGGGAGCAGATGGGATTGCTGACCCGGGGGTGAGGAGCAAACCGGCAAAGCCCTGTGTGGGGGGAGAGCTTTGCTTCGTGCTCTAGAGCCTGTCCCTCTTGGGGATCCTGAAGAGAAGCGAGTGAGATTTTTATTAACCACATCAGGGAAGGCTCTGGGTTTGGCCAGCTCCAGGTGCTTTCAAGGATGAGAGAAAGCCGAGCTGTGCAGTGTTTTCCATAAGGCTTGAAATTTCTTAGTCCTACATCGCTGTAGGTGCATTTGCCCCATAGAATTGCACCTCCTGTCAGGCTCACGTGGACGCCAGGAGGGCTCTCAGATCTGCAGCGAGCACTCGGAGTTCTTCCAGCAGTTCCCTCTGCTTGTGCACGCCTGACCTCGTACCTGAGGCTTCCTTCCTCTGCCGCTACCTCTGATGACTAATTCTCCTTTGAAGAGCGCGTGTGCCTGTGATCTTGCTGCCTCCCCTCGTGCCCACCCCGTCGGAGGCGGCAGAAGGGGTCGTGCAGATGCGCCGGTGCGCACGTGCGGGTGTGCACGCGAGAGGCTGCGCTGTGGAGGAGGGTTTGTGCTCACCCGTTCCCCAGGCAGCAGCTCTCTCTCATGCCCATGGCCACTCTTCCTTTTGCTTTATTACTATTATTATTATTTTTAGGTTATACCTGATGCTTGAAAACCCAGCTTTGGTAATCAGGAAGTTTAAATTCCTCCTGCACTTCGCCTGTACTTCCTACTTTCTGGACCAATCCATGCCTAATGTAGCTTTTTTCATGTTTCATTGGCACTGAGATAAAGCCATTTTCTTTGTTTTCTGCTATCTTTCATTACAAGGAATGAGGATTCCTCCTTTCTCGCTTGAGTATCTTATTTCCCAAGCTAAAGCAGCCTCGTTCCTGCTGCCCTACCCTCTGTGGCTCAGGCAGACAAGCTACGTGACAGGCTTGCAGGGAGCCCAGAGCAGATGGGGAATTGAATCCAGGTTTTCCAAGGCCAAGATAATCATCTAATTGCAAAATTGTTTTTTCCCACTTAACCCTGTTCATCAGCTTCTCTCACACTCGGCAGCTGGAGATCAAGTTGAAGATGGGTTATGCTGCAGAGAACACGCACTGCCAGCTCTAGGGCAGCTGTTTGGTTTGAGGGCTTGGAGTCGATTTTAATTCACAGCTAAGTAGCAAACATCTGGACACAAACTCCAGAGACGTAAAGACGGAGGAGCAGGTCTTTTCTTCTTGGCATAGTGCCTCCCAGTCCAACTGTATGGCTTGCAGACCCCTGAAAAAGCCCAGCCCAGCGTCAGCCTGAGTGGGAAGCAGGCAGGGTCTGCAGACTTTGCTTACAGAGAGGGGGAAACCTGCCCTAAGCGTGTTACAGGGTTTTCTTCGGTGTCCTGCTCAACCTCTCCATAAGCCAACAGTCTTGGGAAGAGCTAAACTTCAAAGACCAGCAATTAAGCCCACACACATCAAGTAAAAAACAGACCTGCGACTTGCTTTTCTCTTTCCAGGTGCTGTTGCCCTTTTCTCTCTGTGCTCAGTGCCAACCCTTGGGCTCTGTCTGATTTTCCAGTCAGCTGCCTCTGCCTTCTCATCTCCCAGCAAGAGTCAGATTCTGAGACCTCACTTAGCTTGAGCTCCGTCTTCCCCCAACAGCACATCTGTGGCTTGCTTCAAGAGCTTCACCTGAGCCTCTGGGAATGGCTCATGATGGAGCCATAGTTAACAATGTCCATCTGAGGGTCTCCGCTGCTTCTCAGGTTTTTCCCTTCTTCTGTGTCCATATAGCAAAGCCTCGGTGCTGCAGCTGGAAGCCCCAGGCAGGGCACCAGAGCTGCCTGGGCTGTCACCAGCCTCAGGTGGGCAGCTGGGGCTCTGGGAAAGGGGGTGATGCCCTGGTGTGGACAGGGGCATCCTGCCTTGAGGCACTCGTTCTGTTTTGGCAGTGAGTGGTTTAGAGACTCCTAGACCTGGATGTCTTACCTTGATCACTGTGTGTTGGAGTTGGTGTTGACTTGTCCTCTGAGAGCTTATCCCTCTCTTTGAGTATCCCACACTGCAAAATCCACAGAATAGCTGAGTTACATGTCATCTACCTCGTAACTTCACCAGGTACAGTGTGAGAAGTAGTGGATAATAATTTCCTTTAGCTGATTACCTTTTGTCACTGTATAAGCTATCATTTCTTCTTAGTGGCTGAAGATATCTTTTCAGTGTTCCATAGGTTTGTGCCCCCTGCTGTACCAGAGATACTTCAACACAGTAAATCTTCTGGGGTTACATCTAAATAGACATGGGGTGGGATTAAACTCCAAATTCTGCAATGGTCAGGCAACTCCTGAGCAGTCCCAGACAGGTTACCTGGTGGTAGTGGAAGTACAAGCTTTTCCCAAGCCACTTGCTCAGAGATCCCAGACCTCTGGGACCCACAGGGAGATGTCCCCAGCCCATCCTGACCATCCGTTTGTGCTGGCAGTGTCTGTCTGCCAGGTACCAGATTTGGACCAACACTCATTTCATACGAGCTGTGGACAATCCATTGTGTCCCTTGGGGTTAGAGATGTAATGAACAGGGCTAATTTCTGTTACCGTTCCCC
This sequence comes from Apaloderma vittatum, assembly GCF_000703405.1. Classification (NCBI taxonomy): domain Eukaryota; kingdom Metazoa; phylum Chordata; class Aves; order Trogoniformes; family Trogonidae; genus Apaloderma; species Apaloderma vittatum. The sequence goes on along the minus strand of NW_009726978.1, from coordinate 10,778 downwards.
TAAAGCCATCCGATCCCTCTGCTCTTTCTACGCCACGTTAATCGCATCCTGCAGGGGCAGAGAATGTGAGCAGGGCAAGATTTTGAAAGAAGTAAATTAAAACATGAAGAGAAGCAACCTGACAGTCCTTAAGATGTGGGAGGATAATTTTAATTGAGTTTTGCAAGGGTTTAGCCATGCAATTAAAAGAGCCACTGGAAGAGGGGTGGCCATGTATGCTAAGCAGTGCAGCTCGCCTTGGGCTCCTGCAGAACTAAGCCACTGGCAGAGGGGGACCTGCCACAGGCATTTTGGCAAGTCTAAGGATTTCTGCCTCTTGGGGAGTGAATCCTGCAGACAGAAAAGGTCCTGCTCCTGTCTGAAGGCACTGGGCTCCCCCTCCGCTCCCCGCGCGTCCCGCTAAGCTGGAGCTGCCCTCCAAAATGTCAGGGAGAGGAAGCAATCTTTGGCTTGTTAGTTTCTACAAGGAAATAAAACACACAGATGGCTTGAGCATCCTCTATCTCAAAGGCAGGAAAAGGATTCTCCGGGCAGGAGCAGGCGGCCAACAAACCCGGAGAGATCCAGGGAATGGGGGGGACCAAACAAAGTGGCGTCTGGCCAGCCCCTCGAGAAGGAGAAGGGGGGGGCCGGCGGCCCCGCCGAGGGGAAACAAGCTCTCTGATGTGCAGGGAGCATCCCTCGTCGGAGCAAGAGCAGCAAACAGCCGGCTCCCCTGGGGCCCGGGGAGGCTGCTGACAGCAGAGATCCTGGAGGAGGTCTGCAGGGTGGCCCCGGCTGACCCGCTGCCCCGGGCCGGACATGTGGCTACCTGACAGAGGCTAAGTTTGGCTCAGGACGTAGCCTCTCGGGGAGGATGGAGTAGGGAGCGAGTGTGGGGCGGGGAGGGGGTAGGGAGAGGAAAGACTGCAGGAGACAGAAATGCAAACATGGCCTGACAGACGTGGGGCACGGGGAGGGGAGGAGGAAGAAGCGGGGTAAACCTGGCAGGATGGAGCAGGAAACCAGGCTGGAGTGAGGCAGGGCGATGGTGAGATAGTGCTTCCTGCGGAGGGAGAGAGGCAGACAGATAAACACTGCCAGACAGGCACTCATTGACCCCTCTTTGGGATGACGTGGCGGCAGGGCCCCCAGGGGGGGGGGGCGGTGGGTGTGGGGCAGACCAGAGTCCCGAAAGCAGGTGGCAGCATGGTCGGGCACTGGGTGTAGCCGTGCACTGCTGCATCGGGGTAGCTGGCTTGTGAAATACTCTAATTTCGATCTCTGCCTGGAAGCACCAAGAGACCAAGACTGAGGGGTGCAGGGCTAACTTTGCTCCTTGGGACAGCTCAGCTCTCTAGAAAGTGGCTCCTGCTTTTTGAGCTCTTCTATTTCTTTTCCCTGATGAGACTGCCAGCTTGAAGTCCAAAAGCTGAAGGAGCCCAGAGAGCTGGTGACTTTCTTTGCCTCGTTTCCCATCAGTGCAGGTGGTTATGAGATTTTTGTGCCTTGCCACAAAAGAACCAGTTATTTGAAGTTTATGAGCAATGAGAGCTTAAGTGGACCCGTTGGGATGCATGTATTGAGGCCAGAGCAGCCAGTTTTGGACCGATCCACGGGTGCCCTATGCCCGGCCATGGAGTGCCAGGGACTGGGGACCACAGCAGAACACCTGACCTCGTGGTGCTGCTGGTCTGGCTGTGACTTCTGCTTGCGTGAGGACCGTGCTGCCGTTGTCTGATGCACTGCTCGTGTCTCTGCCCACCCCATCCTGCTTCGTGCTTGGCTGGCAGGCAGGGGGGTGTTTGGGCTGGGGTCTGCCCTGGCTGCAGGTGCTGAGCTGGAGGAGGGCCCTGACTTCTGTGCTCTCCAAATGCGCTGTCCATTTGGGCATACGTCCTTTCGCCTCACCTGGCATCACTGCAGACCCATGGTGTTTAGGGTGTCTCTGAGGCTGACACCAAGAAAAAAATATTTCTACCAGCTCTGGTGGCTCCTGCCTCAGCCGTTATATTGGTCCCTGCTCAGAGGGTTCCTGCCTCCGTACACAAACTTACCCTGGACTTCAGCAAAAGGAACATCTTTCATAAACCCCATAAAAGAAGGGACTTACTTCCTTTGTCCTTGGGCAAATGCATAGTTTTGGGGAGATTTCCAGTCTTCCATCATTACTATTTTAAACTTATTCACTGCTTACATGTCACCCTGTTTCAATCTTACCCACAGAGCCCTTTAGCACGCCACTTCTCCATGCTTCCCCCAACCTCACGGCGGGCATGGGTGGCCATCGCCCAGCCCTCTCAGTCCCTGGGCACAGGCTGCTGGGCAGAACCTGCTCCATTTCAGTACGAATTCCCACCACGGTTTGGGTCTCGCCCTGCTCACTGTGAGGCTGGAGAGAAAACACCTGGTGTCTCATCCCCAAGTTGGCCAGAGCCTGCCATTCATTTCTCAGCCTGGTGTGATATCTCACCTCGCTGCAAAACAAGCCTTCCTCAGTGCTGGCAAGCACCAGGAGGAGGAAGAGGAGGAGCTGACAACCCGCTGTCCAAATTCCCCCTGCTGCTCTGCCAGCTGCCTGCTCCTTGCATGACGTGGCGCTTTGCCTCTTCCAACCCACAGCTGGACACTTGCCCTGTGCGTGAGGAGATGTTGCTCCGTGGGGGAGCTTCATGCCTCTGGGTGAGAAGTTGGCCTGGCTCTGCCTCCGGCACGTGGACTTCTCATGTGTCTGTGAGTGGTTGTGAGTCCTTCATCAGGTGGGGAAGAGGTACCTGGCACAGAGGGGGAAGATGTTACCTGTGGTGCTGGGGTTAGTTTCCACAGGGCAAGGTGAAATGGTGCACATGCAGTTTCTTCAGCAAATGCTGCTGATTTGGACAAGCCCAGCCTGGAAGGCTGGAAAACAGGTCTACAGAAAGGGCAGAGAAAAGTTTTTCCTCCCTCTCCCCCAGTGCCAGCTATTGCTGCTCTTCTGCATCAGAAAGGGTTGTTCAGTCTCTGTTTCCCCAATTTCCAGCAGAATTTTGCTGTTCGTTGTCCAGGAGCAGGTCTTTGCTCACAGAGCAACTGTGGTGTGTGATTGCATGTCTAAGTGTGTGCCTGGCCCTGCATGCAAGGGAAGAGCCCCACCACTGGCTTTGCAGCCTGCAGGGACAGCTCAGAGCAGCCAAAGGTTTGGGCTGGGGGTAAAACCAAGGGAAACGGGAGATGCTTTGCAGGATGAGCCACATCGGGCTGTATGGTAGCACTGGGCCCTGAGCAGTCCCAGAGCATTCGGTGCTGTTGAGCCCCAGCCAGGGAGATGCCAGAGCAGCTGCTTTTGCTCAGCGAGTTGAAGGAGACTTGTCCTTGGCAGTGGTGCTTTGCGTTGCAGACTCGGGATGTGCGTAAATTCAGGGGCTCCATCCTGGCGCCTCAATCTGGGGATTCAGTTACCTGGTACAAATCTGCGACACATCCCTTGTGTAGAAAGTGCCCAAATCTCAAGTTCCTGCTTTGCTTTTTCAGGATGCTCCTTGACTGGGAATTTTTGCTGGAATACAGCAAAGTAGAGATGGGGCAGTAGCAGGGTAGCTTTGCTGAGGGAAGGGACTCTCTTTTTTCCCTTCCAGCCTATCTTTTGCCCCAGTACAGCACTGTGGTGGACAGACCGGGTTCGACTGGGGGTGCAAGGTGCAGGGAGACGAGCGGGAACACATAGCCTAATCTTGACCAGCTTTGCTCCGTGCATCCTATTTTGCAGCTCTGGTTGCAAAACCCCGAAGCAATAAGTTTGGTAGCAGGAGCATGAGCGGTGCCGGTTAGCTGGGGACACGCAGCAGATCCAGTCCAGTGCTGGGGAAGGAAGTCAGCGAGAAGGACAGAGTGTGAACAAAACCCCTCTCCGGAAAGGCTCCCCGTTAATCAGTCAGCGGGGCCGACTCAGCAGAGGGAGGGAAGGGGAAGCAGAGAGAGGCTGAGGTGGGGTGGGGGGGCTCGGAGCGAGGATCCGGTGCAGGGCTTCCTGCGGGTGAAAGTAGACGGAGAGCAGGAGCCGTGTCGTGCCATACCATGGCATGCCACACCTGCTCCCTCGCCCACGTACAGCCTTTACACGGGTTTCCAAAGCTGTCACTCGCTGCGGTGATGCTGGCTCTGGCACAGGCGCCGTTCTACAGTGGTTTAGCCATCTTCAGCCATAGCAAGGGAAAACGAGACCCCATGCCAGGCTTTCCTGCAACGTGTTCAAGAGTGGAGAGATGAGATCAGCCACACGGCTGGAGCCTGCAGGCTGCTTGGTCTCCACGAGATGCTTTAGGGTGGGGAGCAGTTTCCAGGGCAAGTGCGGCTTCCCCACCAGGCAGGGAGAGCTCTGGGGTGCAGAACCCCAAGCTGACAGCCCTGCT
>NW_009726978.1:0-6380 GCF_000703405.1 Apaloderma vittatum | reverse complement strand
GGTGGGCCCCAGCCATGACTTCAGAGTGCAGAAAGAGGTAGAGGGGGCTGCAGAAAATGAAGGAGCTGCCAGTGATAAGGAGAAGGCCCTTGGAGCAGCCTGGCCCCTTTCGGAGCTGTGCGGCGAGAGATCAAGGCTAGGAAAACCGCTGGGAAACACACTTCTCTGAAAATAGACAAGGTGTGAGTGGCTGTGGGATCCTGCTTCCTCTCTCCGCATCCCATCAATCCCCCTCTGTTTATTTTAATATCCCGCTGCCAACTTGCTTGGAAACCATCTTGAAAAAACAAAGCTCACCAAGGCTGCCGCATGCCTTTTTAATTACATTAATGCTCTCCCTGTGCAAGGGCGCGATTTGGCCTGCACGAGAGAGGGCTGAGGAGATAAAGCGTTGCCGGGGTTGGAGGTGGAGAAGGAGGGACTCAGGGGAGAGGAGACACTCCATGCTCTGGAGACATCTCCCTCACACCCTGGGATTTGCCAGAGACACAAACCATCTGCATGTTGGTTAGCAGAGATTTAATGGCCAAAGCCAGCACCAGGTTCAGTGCTGGGCTGAGTGAGACACAGGAGAGAGCTGTAGCAGGGCACACGCTCCCCAAGGCAAGGGCAGCAATGGGGTGCATCGATCTGGCAGGCGCAGAGAGGGATGGCGAATTTTGTCTGGAAAGCTGATCACCTTCAAGAGGTTTTTGCGCTGGGAATGGCTCTTCATACCTCTTTACCTGTCCTGCATGTCACAGGTGGCGGTGGGCATTGGCATCCCGAGATGCAAACCCCAATGAGGGGAGAAATGGGCCCTCAGCGTGAGCCAGTGCCCGATGCAGGGAGTCTCCAAAGCTCCCAGCAGCCAGGGGCCGGTGAGGAGGCTGGACGGCTGTGAGATCCAGCCCAGCGCTGGCTCCCGGCAGCGGGAGCGTCCCCAGCCCCACACCACGGTGCTTTCGGAGAGAGCAGTCATTCCTTTTCCTGTTGTACTCACAGAGGGCCACGGACAGGATGCATCTGCAGGAATCCCACAGCCTCAACCTGCACAGATCGTACTTTTTCTTTCTTCCCCTCCGCCCCCCGGCGTTGTTTGCTAACAAGTCGCGGGGCTGCACGTGAAGGGAGGCAGAGGGGTATTTCTGCAGCTGTCCTGCTGCCCACCCTGAGCCTGGCGGTGGGGCAGATGCAGTGCACAGCATCGGCCAAGAGGCTCCTCTCACCTTGGACGACTTATTTAGTGGTTCAGGCAAAGGGAACCACTCTGGTTTTGAGATCCAATTCTGTGCCTGTTGCAGGTGGCCCCAGGGATTGCCATGTCAGGGTTTTGAGGATGAGCTTTCTGCTTGCTACTCCAGAACGCTGACAGTACAAGAGGGTTTGCTGTCCCCAGCCAGCCACATGGCAAGCCATGTCTTCTGCATTTTGGGCTGAGAACTGTGAAGGTTGCAGGCACCCCGTTCACTTGCCAAAGCGATGGACTGGCAGGCTGTGGCCATCTGGAGAGCAGTGTTTGCACTGGGATAAGTGTGTCCGGCGTTAATAGGAAATGCAGCTTAGCAGACAGATTCCTTCACCATCACCACCCCCCTTTTCTTTTTTTTAATAAACCTCGTTACATTTTGAAGGGATTTTATCAAAAATGCAGTCATTTATTTTCATAGCCCTGGGGCACATTTTTGTGTGTGACATCTGACGTCCCCTCCTTTGGGGAAGGGGAGGTCGGAGGCTCGAGGCAGGGTGTCCTCCGTGGGGGACTGGCACCACCCAGTCCCAGGGGCCGGGTGACACCAGCCCAACCCCATGTGTTGAATGACAAATGATGGCTGTTGTCGTTGAGAGAGGGGTGTCCGTAGGATGAGTTGTGGGGAGCGGGACCCCCATGGAGGCAGAAGTGGGCCGAGGCGGCCCCTGGGCTGACGCCGCCTCATGCGGATGAGGGAAGAGGAGGCAGGTGATGGGGGGGGGAGATGGCCGGCGCCCTACCGTTGCCATGGGGGCAGCCGCAGGGACACCACCTCGGAGCCGTGCGCAGGCGGGAAGGAAGTGGAGAACAATCAGGGAGAACAAGGCCGGCAGCCCTGGCCTGGTGCCGCTCGGCACGTCCCTCCACCACCATGTCCCCCTCAGCAGCCTCTCCTGATGGTGGTGGACCCTGGGCCAGCCCTGGCTTCTCCACAAGCCTGGTTCCTCATGCTGCACCTCAGAGGCCTTAGGTCAGAGGTGCTCGCGGCCGTTTGGTGTCTCCTCCAGGGCAGGTTTTCCCACAGGGAGACATTTATCACGGGGTTCTTCCACAGGGCTTCCAAGACATGCGGTCCTCAGGCCAGGGTTTTGGAGGAGAGGTGTCATACGATGTTCCTGCTGCTTGTGAAACCCATGGAAACGCCACGTCCTTGAGACCCCTCCCTTGCTGCCAGATCTCTCTGACACATGGGTTTGAATGTTATGAGAGAAGGAGTCAGGCAGGCACAGAACCTCAGAAAAACCTCACACTTCTGTAGAAAATCAAACTAGCAACATATTTTTGCATTCTTTTCTCCCGTAGCATTTAGCATCTACCTGAGTCACAGCTTCACATTTCGCAACTCTTTTTTCTTTTCTTCTGTTTCTGGTTGGTTTGCTTGCTTGTTTTTGCAGTCACCGAGACTTTTTCTCCTGAATTATCTCACGTCTCCAGAAGCTGGAGTTTTAAGATAAAGATCACAAACTAATGACAGTCAGCAACACGGCACTAATGGAAAGCAACGGGTACCTCTCTGAGGGTAACCGGTACATCGAGATGTTTTGTCCATGAGGAGCTTGCTTAGGGTGTGTGTCTGGCATGCCGGAGATGCAAGCACACAAGTGGGGCTCTCCCAGACAAAAGCTGGGAGAAGCGCATGATAATGTTTAACTGCCTGTCCTTGAGCCTGGAGAATTTCACTCCTGGAATGCCTGTCCAGCTGCAGTTCAGGGAACGAGGCTGCTGTAATCCCTGAAGGTTTGCTTCTGTGTGGGTGACTGTTTGTATCTCAGTGGCTGGCAGAAGAAGGGCATTCTGCTGGCTCCTGAGAGCGTCTCTGTACGAACATAAGAGTTTTGCATTTGTGATATCTGGGCACCCTGATTTGTCCCCCTGATTACAGAAAATTACATGCGTATTGAAAAACCTCCTTCCAGGTTCCCCACAGTTAGCAGATAAGATCATTTCAGAGCCCTAGTCCGAGTGAGCTCAATCTGAGTCACCCAGGGAGGAATGGCCACACCTGGATTACTTTATTTCTGGCCTCCCATTCTTTTTCTGGCCCTCATCTGTGCTAGTCTGTCTGTCTGAGCCCAGAGGCTGTGTGGCCCTGACCCTAGAGCTGTGGCTGAAGAGCTGCTCGCTGGAGCCAGGACGAGACTCCTACAAGATGTTTCCTTCAAGAGGCTTTGCCCCTTCCTAGGCTCGAGATGCCAAGCAAGCTGCTGCCCACAGTGATGGGTCCAGACTAGCAGATATCTGCAGCATTGCCTCTCTCTTTTCTCTCCACAGATCTGGTGAGCAGCTATTCTATGACCCCCCCTACTCTTAGCATCACTGAGGAGGAACACGTCATCAACGCCAAAGATACGCTGACCATCACCTGCAGGTAAGGCACAAGCAAGCGTGGCTCTGCCTAGACTGCTCTTACCTGATAAGTATTGGAGGAGTAGACAAGGAAAGCCCACCAGGGACACCTTGGCCGCAGTACACCTGCTGTTGAGTTTATCTAATTAATTAATTAATTGAAAAAGAAGCTGAAGACATCTCAGAGGAGATTGTGATAACCTCTGCTGTAGTCTTGCAGGCAGAAGGAAGATGGAGAAATATTTGCATGATGTGATAGCTTCCTCATAAGCTGTTTAGGGAAACTGCCCTCCTAACTCTCCTTGTCTTTCTCTGATGTTGCTTATTCTCACTTCATCAGGGGTTGCTAGGGCTGTAGTTCTGGTTTCTAAATCTAGCAGGTCATTTTGGGGGATGTTGAGAAATATCCATGGCAGAAGGCAAGGCTGCACTTAGTGGTGGCTGTGAGATGCTTCCAGCTTTTCTAGAAAGCTGGGATTTAATGGGGGCCAAGAGAAGCTCTGGCCAGGCCAAGTGAATAACAATGGGAGAGGAGCTGGAGAATCTCTGGTTGTTTTGGAGACTGTGGCTCTGAAAAGGTGATGTGCTTGAAGTGATTTATCCCATGCTGGGACTACTGGCTGTGCATGTTTTCAGCATTACACCCTATCTTGAAAACTTAAAAAAAAAAAAAAAAAAAAAAAAAGAGAGGGGAAAAACCCACCACAAGTGAGAGAAGTGACCAAGGTCGATTTTCCTGACAAAGCTGGAGTTTCCCTTCAGCAGCTGAAAGCAGATCCATGCTTGCGATTTGAGTGCTAGAGCCCAGAGGGGGTATAAATTCAGCGTGGGCCTCAAATGGGTGTTTCTGAGTGTTATATATAACCATGGAGCAATTACTGCAAACACTTGGCTGGCATTGTGTTATGTCTTGTCACAAACATATTTAACTTTTCCTGGAACAGATGGCATTGCTTCTACTTTATGAATCAGTTCATAGCCAGGGGAGAGGGACAGAGAAAAGGTTGTTGATGTCCATGCTGAACTGATGTAGTTGGTCAGGGAAGCTAAGCTGTCATGAGCTTGTTCATACGGTGACCTGAGGAGCCATGGGAAGGACTGTGGTCAACCATATAGCTTCTGTGGGGGGCATAGAGGAAGAGGAGGGACACGGAAAGTGGTTTCAAGACCATGTTGCTTGCAGATTGAGTGAAGGCTAAAGGACATACTGAAGTTAGAGGTGTGGTTAAAGGAAGTGTTTTCTGCAGTCAAGCATGAACATACCTGCTTAGACCATGAAGTGGAAAGCTTTTCTTTTCAGGTAACCCTCCTGGGCTGCAGACAAGATTGCCCTTTCCTTGTGCACTTGTTAGGTATCTATTAATATGAAGGAAAATCACATGAAGTGAGGGGAAAACAGAATCTTATTTCTAGTGCAGACTCTATATGGCTTGCCCTTGCAGGGAGCATCACACCAGCTGCAGGGTCTCTCCAAGGGGCAACAAGCTCTCTGTTTCCTGCTGCAATGCCAAGGCTCACCTTTCAGGCTTGTTGGCATCCATACAGCGCACTGGCATGGACACAGCTCAAATAAGGAACATCCCTACCCCTAGTTCCCAGGTGCTGTGCAGGACTGAACAGACCAGACAAAGAGCAACTGAGCCATCTGCAAACAGTGGTAAAACCCATGAACCCTCTGCCCACGTTGCTACCCAGCTGCCCCCGCCCCTACATCCTACTGTCCAAGATGTGCTCCTCAGGGCCCATGCAGTGTCCTTCGCACCATCTGCAGGTAGAGAAATCTCAGCATCTTCTGCATGTCTCAGAGGTTCCTCTTCTCCTTCTGAGCTCTCAGGCTTGTGTTTGTCTAATGACTTGAGAAGAGGATTTTGACTGTGGGACTCTATTACTTCATTTGAATGAAAAGTAAATCTTTCCTGGTCCCTGGATCTCTAATTACACCCAGCTGCTTCTCCAACCTCTTCTCTGGACCATGGCCCACGCTGGGAAGACCTGGCTTGTGTTTAATGGGAGCTGAAGGGAAAAACATGCAGACCACCAAGAGACCAGGCAAAGGAGAGGGTGGTGGGGCAGGGTAGGGCAGAAACAAATATGAAATCAAATCCATAATCTTTGCTGAGCATCATGTTGGAGGTGGCTTCGGTTTGACCCTGGTCTTCCCTTGAGAACAATGTCCTCTGGCTGCTCTTCGAGCTGCCCTGGAGCCAGGAGTGCAGGCCTACTTGAAGCAGTGCTGTAGCAGAAAGCTGAGCTCAAAACTCCTCGCGTGAGATTCCCTGGAGACCTTTCAAGCTTCACCCACCGAGCGTGAGAGTCCCGCAGCCAACTGCGCTCTCAGGCTCCCTTATAGCAGCCTGGATCTCACACAACCGCAGCTCTGCAGCCCCCCTCCTGCTCTGCAGCCCGCCTACCCTCATCGGTCGGTGACCGGAGTCCATGCCAAGCCATGGGATAAACGATGCCTTTGCAGCTGGGCATGTTTAACAGAGACTCAAAGATGCAGCACACCCACAACAAGGCTCCAGATAGCTGGGACTCTGCTTTTGCAAAGGGCATCACATACAGGCACGTTCTCTTGTCACTGAGCACAATACACCCTTGAGACATCCAAACAGAGCAGAGGACTGGCGTAGGAGGATTTCCCAAAATACAGATCATGCCAGGGCTGGCAGGGAGCCTCAATGATATTTTGATCTAAGCATGTGGTGGAGCAGGGCAAAGGGGCTGATGCCCGTATGGACAGTTCATCTTTTATTAGCTCCCATCCTGAGAAGGAAGGCAAGAATATTGTGAATCTCTGCAT
>NW_009726977.1:0-12913 GCF_000703405.1 Apaloderma vittatum | reverse complement strand
AAGAAGGCCAATGGCACCCTGGGCTGTATTACAAGGGGGGTAGTTAGTGGGTTGAGATGGGTCCTCCTGCCCCTCTGCCCTGGTGAGGCCACATCTGGAATCTTGTGTCCAGTTCTGGGCCCTTCAGCTCAAGAAGGACAGGGAACTGCTTGAGAGCGTCCAGCGCAGCCAGAGAGATGATGAAGGGAGCAGAATATCTCCCTTATGAGGAAAGGCTGAAGGAGCTGGGTCTCTTTAGCTTGGAGAAGAGGAGGCTGAGGGGTGACCTCATAAATATGTCAAGGGGGAGTGTCAGAAGGACAGAGCCAGGCTCTTTTCAGTGACGTCCAATGACAGGACAAGGGGCAACGGGTACAAGCTGGAACATAGGAGGTTCCACAAAAATACTAGGAAAAACTTTTTCACTGTGAAGGTGGTGGAGCACTGGCACAGGCTGCCCAGGGAGGTTCTGGAGTCTCCTTCTTTGGAGACATTCAAAACCAGCCTGGACGCGTTCTTGTGTGACCTACTGTAGGTGATCCTGCTCTGGCAGGGGGGCTGGACTTTTGAGGTCCCTTCCAACCCCTGAAATTCTGTGCTTATGTGAGTCTGTGAAATGGACACTTGCTGCATTATTGGAGTGGTGCAAGTTATGTGCTTATTTTCTGTCCTTTTATGTGTACAGGCACACTTTATCTCAGACACCATTTTGTGGTAAAATCAGATAAAGGATGACATGGAATGTCAACACCTTTCCATATGGTATTTGCCAAAAAAATACATGCTTTTTATATATATGGAAAATATATGACATATACACAGACTAGATTGTTCTTCAGGAGCGGCAATCAATGGAGCTGAGAAAATCTACGCACTTTACAAGTCTGCCTTCATAATCAGTAAGAGACCTTGCTAACAACATGTAAGAGGCAGTGAGAAGAATACAAATTTTATTTAAAAAATAAATATTTAAGGCATACTAAAATGAACTTCAGAAGCCAAAACATAAATACAATCGTACAGTGGTTAACAGAGATGACTGAATACTGGCTATAATATGACCGTGTAATTTTGCACTAATTGGCCTCCAAGCACAAAATCCCAATCTTAGTTTGTACATTAAAATATACTTTTTTACTGAAAGATGAACTAAAAATGTAAAAACATCAGCAGTTCAAGTATACAATAAATCTAAACCCAAACATGTATTATTTGCAACTTCTAAAAACCACAGGTTTCAGATATATGAACACATCATTGTGCTTTTGAGAAGACAGTCAACTGTGAATCCACTGTGTGTTTTACAGGTTAGGTAACAATGTCCCAGCAAACCACGTAAGTGGTTAGAAGGCGACAGACTGAATTTAGGTATGCATCCTTCCCAAACGTCAACTAGTAAATCATCTGATGATATAAAATACTTCTCACTCATCAAAAATGAGGGTAAGCTGCAATGTGAAATGTCTTTCTTCAGCTGTACGGTATGTAATCCAAAAGAACCGCACTTAAAACTTCCATTCAAGCAGAGAGGTAGGAACTGTCATAAACCAGGGCAATTCACAGTAGCACGTAAAAAACGTCTGAATAACTTTGTCATACAAATGTTGGCTGCTTTTCTTTCCAATTTGATCTCTGTGACGGAGTAAATCCATATAATGAAGAAACGCTACAGGGTTACACAAGTGTTGACATGTGCTACTGAATTGCATCACAGCAGCGTGACACCATCAGCTGGAAGTGCTGAACTAGGTGCCTGCTTCCTAGCGCTCAGGCTCATCTGAAATGCAGTAATTTTTATATCCATCAGTCATTTCCTTCCTTTTGTAAAATGGAAATAGTTGGTAAGAATGTACACCACCAATATCATTCAGAAGTGAACATTCTCAAAACAGAAGGTAAGATCTAATGGCTATTTAGCTATGAAATAAATACACCTCTGACTTGCAAATCAAGACACTGCATTCTACAGTATTAGGTGAAATCCCTTATTTAGAAATATCAAACCCATTTAGAGTTAAAATGACCCTTATTTACTATGTTAATGAGAAATTTTGTAAATCTTAAAAGCAATGGTGGGTGCTAATTACTTGAAAATATAACTTGAACACCTTCGAAAAAAATAATCACACTGCGGGCTGTATCTTCCAGATTCTTTCTCCAAACACCTGTAACCATGCATTGCTCTGACTAACCAGCACAATAAAGGAGATTTTTAATTGAAGAATTTATCCTTGTAATAGTTAAATATGCAACAAGATCATTTATCATTACAATAAAATAGTATTTATTTTCTTTTTTTTTGGTACTATCAGGAAGAGATGGTTATCTTCACAATATCCCACTCCCACGGAATGCCCCCAATACAACCTAAGTCCTAGTATAATATTACATTTCTTCTTCTTGCCCATTTTGACCACAAAACAATGACCAAGGCATGTGATATTTGTTTGAGCACTCAAATCTTCTACAGAGATGTAAAATCTCTTTCTATATCCTGAATATTCTCACATGTTGTTAAGTGTTTTGCATACATGCAAGCACCACCCTAATGAGCACTGTAAGACTTTTCTCCTCTGCTCATGTTTTCATACAAGCTCTGAAATCAAACTGTATGAAGTCTGTTATCTCCAAAAACTCTAGAGAGTGTGCTAGAAATCCCTGCTTGTGGTAACCTGCAATCCCGAGCCAGGGCAAATCCATGGTTTTTTGGGGTGGGCTGCTTTTTAAGAGAAAAACAAAACCCACCAAAAAACCTCAGTAACATTAGAAGTAATTATAAACAAAACACTTGTAGAAGAAAACAATGCTTAACCTATTTAGAACATGGTTAAATGTGAACCATAGCCAGCTCACTTGCTTTAGGCTCTGCCTGTATCTTTGGTTGCATCTCAGACAAAACCCTGCCACTGTGGAGCACTGCTAGTTTTCAAACTGTATTTCGGAGCTAGGCCCAACAGACCTAATTTCTTTCCCTTTCACTTATGCACTCCTGAAAATAACTTTTAACCTCTTCAGAAAAAATTTTCGACACCTTGACCTTTCTCACTCTCTGCCATTGCTTAACGCATTGTTTCACCCCTTCAATTGTTTTGCTTTGTTAGACAGGGTTAGCCTATATTAGTAATGAGACACTTCAGGATCTGCAGTAATAAAAAAGGGAAAAAAAAGTCTTTTTTCTAAAGATAGAACAACAAAAAGCTTTCCCTGGGGAAAAAAATCAAACATTCTCACAAAAATATTTTTCGACGAGTTGCTAAACCACCTACATATAGTCCAAGAACTATCCACCTGAGAAAAAAATATGACCTTCCACTCCGTGTGTCTCTGATCTTGGTCATGCTTTGTGGGTAATTCTGCAGATCTAACTGAACCTTCCCATATCATATCAAATAAGTCACGTGTACCGTACGGAAAGAAGCTACAACATGAAGTCTCAGGTGGTCTTTCAGACTTTGTCACCTATCTGCCAGCAGGTTGCCCAATTCCCATTCTCTGCAGATTTATCTGGAGCCCAGCATTACAGACCAAGTTGTCCCACCACCGGAACAGTCACACTACATAAAATTAAGACTCTGTGAAGTAGAGGTCAATGTTTAGATCCTCCTCCCTCTACAATTTTCAATAAGCATGGTCAGTAACCAGTTAAGAGATTTTCTTTTTAAGAGTTCTGTCAGGAAACTTAACTTGATCAGTATATTAAACCCTCTGAGATGGCAGTGACCGTAAAAGATTTGTATTCTGAAGATCTGTAAACCAAGAGCAATAATAAAGCAATGCTGTAGCTAAATAAGGCACAAAAGAGATCTCATCCAGGAAAAAAGTACCCTAGGATTTTATCGTCTCCAACTAGTTTCCAGTATCTACTGACAAAATATATGAGAGTGGAACAGTCTCTCAGAAGTGCACTATGTTGGCGATAACATTTTTTTTTCCTTAATAACCAGCCTGCAACACCTTGCCGCAAAAACACCTCTATTTCATTGTTTACTGAGTCAAACTGAGGGCTATTAGAACACGAGAACTATGTATATGAACTCAGCACTCCTCTACAGATCTACAGACAATCACTAAATAAATGATAAATGTAATTTAAAATGGCTCTTATTATTTTTTTTTAAAATAGTAATAATATGGTAAGACATAGGTTGTGCACCACCTGTGTCTTTCCACATGTATATTTTTTGTGGGTATATACCAGAGCACATATGTGAGCACATATAACCACAGACCCATACAAATGAACATCCACCTAGATTTACACTCTTTTTTATCTCCTCAACTAAGTCTGCATTTCTGAGAGGTATGCCAAAGAACCATATTGCCACTAAAAGTGTTGGAAAAAATTATGATCAATGCCTCAAAACTTCCTGGGTAACATTTGTCTAGAAGTTTTTTGAGAAAAGAAAAAATAAATCTTCAGACTGAGTGGACATTATGTCAACTGAGCTACCTGCAGGCCCAATCACTACTTTTCACAACAATGATGCAGACTTTCAGGTACTAGGAAACACTTGAAAGAATTCAAAAAATTGCCAAAGAAAGTTTTCTGTGCATGTTCACAAGCTATTTCTGAGTTACGCTCTATGCAATAGTTTTTAACGTTACTGATGCTGCAACAGTCATTAATCAGCAAAATTTCTGGCTCATTATCTTCAGAGTTAATTTTAGTGAGTCCTGCTCATTAAGCAGGGTTCATTCCCCAATTCTCTAAGATGGAGTTGAGCATTTAAAATCAAAACTAATATGCGGAGGCATCACTGCCCACTTGCTCATCAGATAAAAACAGAATGTTATGAGGAGGAAAACTTGCATTTGGGGCCAATTGCAGTAAGACAAGAAGCAAAGAAGAAATTCAAGAAAAAAAATATTTTTATCGTGAAATCTATGACGTATTTTGCTAGTTTTCCACCCATCTTTTCACACTTCTGAAACTACACAGTTGTTACTAGATATCTTTTTGGCTGGCAGTGAGCTAAGTGAAAACGTCACCATCCAAAACCTGCCCCAGTTACTAGTTAACAATGTTTGTCTCCCCATGTTGCTCCCCCCTCAGATCCACTAGCTCAGCTGCACGCACAGCCAGTGCTGGTGCCAGCCAAAATGTTTAATGTGAGATTAAACTTTGGTTTTAAATGCAGGTTATTTGACAGAAACAAGTTAAGGAGAGGCTACAGATGCAATTCTACTGTCAGACAGGAGGATGTAATAACTTCTGGCAGGATGAGGTGAAGAGCAGCTGAGGTAGGCTCAGAGCTGTAATCTTTCCACCAAGCTCAGCAGCAACCAAGAGAGCATTTCAGACCACGATGTTGAAGTTTTGGAGGACAGATGAGAGAAAGAAGTGGCAGAATACCACTGACAAAACAGTAAACTCTATTAGAGATCGGCTATAGCTTTAAGAAACAACTCTGTCTTATGGAACTAAAAAAAAAAACAAAACCCCTCAGTTTTCTATGTTAACTTACATTTATGGAAAAGCCAGGAATAAAAAAAATATGAAACCAGAAGGATACTCGCAGGGTAGGTGGTGACATTTAACAAAGCCATATCCTTACAAGGTGAGATTTATTCCAGAACTGGCCACATTCATACATGGAAGACACTAACATGAAGTGTAACAAACCCAGCTGCATCTGAAAGGTACTATGCAGCCTAGAGATTGTGCCTTGAGTAGGGCCCCTTAAGGAGACAGTCCAGATACTTTTACGTTGGGGCTTCCTGATTCTTCCCCTTCCTCGGTCACCTTAAGGCCATGACAGCCGGCTCCAGAGCTTATCAGTTGGGTAAATGCAAAGCCTGTCTCTAAGAGCCCATCTGCAGCCAAGTCCCACAGACCCAGTGGTAAAAATCAGGCAGTGGTTGAGTCCCTTTGGATGCGTATCTAATCAAGACCGATTATTAAACACAAGGAAATGCTGCCTGCCACACAAGCTGAAAATTGCTCTGTTGCAATGAGTAAGGAAACAGTGAATTCACCTTTTTCCTGGGCTCCGGAGCTGTGCTCTGGCCAGAAGGCTGGGCTTCTCCTCCCCACTTACTTCAAATAAAATTCATCCACTGCTCATTTCACAACACCTAGAAATGAAACAGAAGATCTTACTGAGACAGTGTGGGAAATACTCATTTAATTTAGTCCCTTTTCAGTAACCGGATTAGGAGGTGTCTGTAAGCCTAGTGCTGTACAGATTATAAATTTCAGATGGGAATATCAAACGCTTGCAAAGCAATATTACTGCAATGCCACCTTGGCATCTTTAACCCTTCGGATCATAAAAAAGACAGGTAGTCACTACTAAACACCAGAGGTACACCATGTTTTCTTTCTCCACAGTCAGTAACCTATAATAAATTTAAACAGATAATAACAAATAAAACAATTTGAAATAAATTCAAACATTGCTCCCACGGAAAAGAATGAAAAGGTAAGAGTGATGCAACTACTTTCATAATTTCTGTCTGGGTAGAACACACTCTAATTTAATTTCTATGCTTGAAAGAAAAAAAAAAATTCCAAATTACCATTTCTCATTCAAAAACCTAGGAAATAGAGCAGAGGTTTCTAGGAGACACTACAACAGCAAAAATTTTACAGTATTCTTGCTGCTTATAAGAAATAGAAAGATTTTATTATTTTGAAGTAGCTGGCCAGAGCTGGCAGTTGAACTCAATTATGATTCCATCAGGTGCCAGCTGATACATTCAGTTGTGTTTGAGAGAAGATGCAATACCATGGCCCATGCAAATTGGAACAGAAAACAATCTCACCAAGCTGATACCGAGCTCCACCTTGCCTGAGAATAAGTCTCAGTTAACACGAATAAAATTTAAAACATTAAAACTAAAGGATGAAATCAACTTAACAAAACGATTTAAAAATACTTTTGTTTTAAAAACCCACTCCCAGAGAATTTAAGTGAACAAACATATAACACGGTATTATTCTTCTCAGAAAAAAATGTCAGGAATAACAAAAAAAGATGGTATCCTGATTAACGCAGTGTCCACGTTGTTTTCTGTGTCCATCTGCTTGAGACCTATTTTCTCCATGCTACTTAGCAAATGCTGGGGGGAGATAATAATAAGGTGCTTTGAGATTTCGCCAAAGGTTGCACAATGCACCACACACATAGAATTTACTTAGGATTATCAAATGCAGCTCCGCTGGAAATTAGGAAAATATTAAATGTACAGAGAAGTGAAGCAGCAGACTCAGCCCTTCAGGGTGTTTCCTTTTGCTTAATGCCAGCTAGGCCCCCAACTCACTGAGAAAAGGACTAAAGATTTGTATTTTCTGCCTGGCCATGCTGTAAATTAATACTTTTAATTGTAGTGGCATGTCGCTCGAGGGGAAAAAACAATTCTAAATTCAGAGAAATCAGAAGAAGGACTTTAAATTCTGCCCTACTAAATTAAAGGGTTATCTTAGAAATTAAGTAAAGTTTTAAGCACACAAAGAAACTTTTCCTCAACGTTATTTTCTTGAATGCTCTGTTATCTGAATCATTTTACTTCCCAGGGCTTCCAGTTTTCTCCTTCAGATATTACTACCACGCTAAACAAATCTTTGGTCTTCCTGGTAATCAGACTCTATTTTCTCTATCTTAGCCCAGGATGTCATAACATTTTGTTTCACTGTCACAGGTTCATCTTCTCCTTTGGCCTTAAAGACATCAAACTCTATAAATCAAT
The DNA here is from genome assembly GCF_000703405.1 of Apaloderma vittatum. NCBI lineage: Eukaryota > Metazoa > Chordata > Aves > Trogoniformes > Trogonidae > Apaloderma > Apaloderma vittatum. The sequence continues at coordinate 5,245 of NW_009726977.1, read as the reverse complement.
CATGCTCTTGCCATTACAACAAGAAAGCCCTAATTATACTTCCTGTAGCTCTAAGTCTTGAATTTTTCTGTTTACTAATGCTCTTACCTCTCTATAAATATCCTAACTCTCTAAAAAATTACGTATTTCTGGAAGAAGGGGACTTGGCTTGGTAATCAGTGCAGATAAAGAAGTATCCTCTAAAAGCAAGTCTCTCTAATTCTCCTACCTAGTTCCTCCAATTACTGAAGTCTGGAGTGGACAATCACATCCACAGTGACTAGAAATGAACTGTTAATAGGTACAATATGTTCTGATGCTACGATTACCAAGACTACCAAGACTTAGAATTGAATTTTATGCTTGTGAAACTGCCCCATAACTCCACAGAACTCAGCACATTGTTACTTTTTAGAAACAGGAAATGATTAAATAAATACTTTTTGCAAACAAGAATGCAGACTGGACAATAAAAACAAAACTGTTGGTTGAAAGGATCTTTTGGAGATCATCTAGTCCAGACTCCTCTAATTTCCAAGTTAGGGTCGGTTGCGTTACGGCCTTGACCAGACCAGTTTTAAAACCTGCAGGGATGGAATTCCCTGTGTAAAGCATCCTGTGCCAATGCTTATCCTCGCTCCCTCTGAAAAGCTGCCTCATAACACTCGGTGGGAGTTTCTTTCATTGTGGTCGCTGTCCCTTGACCTGCTGCTGTGCCCCTCCCAGGAGAGCCTGTCTCTGGCCCCTCTACTGCTCCTGCAACCAGCTCCCTGAAGCGCCTTCTTCCCTGTCTCCTGGCAAAACACTTCCAAAAACAGATCCTCCAGCACCTCGGCGGCCTCCCACTCAATACTTTACATTTTCTTGACCTGTTTCTTGTTCTGGAGCACTGCAAACTGGGCACAGCTGTCCTGCCGCAGTGGAAGAGGAGAATCCCTGCCCTGACCCGCTGGCTGTGCCCAGCCATGGGGAAGCTTTCCTGGCTCCAAGGGCACACGGCTGCCTCGCCTGTAATTCACTGCCCACCCCATCCCTAAATCCTCTTCCACAGGACCACGGAGAGCCAGGCCACAGTGGTTGTGCTGAGTAATGCCAGACCAGGCACAGGACTTGTGCTGAGCTATCTGTGCGACCAGTATCAATACGGAGTTTAAAGACAGATAGTCCTGTCCTAAGAAACTTAAGTCTGAGTTAGATGAGACAAGTACATGAGACAGGATGAAAAATAAACTGATCAAGAAAGGCAACAACAGGCCAGTTACAATAGGCCAGTTAAAAGTTTTGAACAGGATTCAGAGGGAGCACAAACAAATGCAAATTTGGGAACTGTGTTCAAGGTGTAAGAGAGATAATTCAGAGACTCAAACCCAGGAATGGGTGATAGGGATAAATAAAGCAATACTACTAAAGGGTTACCTGGCCATAAGGCATAAGAACAGAAGAGCGACTGAAAGCAAAAAGATTTTGTACAACCTTAGGCACACAGCTCACCTCTTCACTCAGTTATTTATTTTTTAGCTTCTGAGATTCCAATTAGGCAACATCAAAGATACCACAAGCTACTTCAGGTATAGAAAGGTCTTCAGAAGAAAAAATAATACTGTGGTCTGTCGGAATTACCTGACAAAGAAGAGTTCAATAATCCTCTACTGCACTTGAGCAATGAGGATTGAGAAGCATAATCTTCAAATGTGAGTAATGGAAAGAAACAGGCATGTGCCTGAAAAGAAATCTCAAATTCATCATGCTAAGCTTTCAAAGACAAACTGGAGGTAGCTGGAGGTAGCTGCAAATACGTATTCATTTTGCTTGTGAGAAAAACGAACCTCTCAGGCCTTCAGGCAGCAGAGAATTATGTGGTCTTTCGAACTGAAAAAGTGCAAACTGTAGAAGATCAGACTGAATAAATGCTAAGATGCCAGTCTCACAGGGCCTTTGGGAATCTGTTCAATAACAGTATTTCTTAGATGTCTCACACAGGAATGGTGGATTTGCTATAGTTATTTACACCTTGCAGAATAAGGTAATAAAAATATAAGGGTGCATTTATGCATTAAGGAACAGAAACAAAGACAAATGCGTGAGAACACATAACATGCACAAACAGACCAGCCTTTTGAAGGTAAGCTGAAAAGGAAAGAAAACCAACATCAAAACAAACAAGCAACAAAAAAACCCTGATAACTTTCATCTGGACCATACTATAAAGAAAGGTTAATGTTTTCCACTTAGTATCTTTCAAGTACTGAAATATTAGTCCAGCTACTAGAGCTCTTTCCTTCCATTTACACAAAGACCTGAAACGTAGGATTCATTTAGTCCTCACAGCAAAAAGTAACCTGGATATCATAAAAAAGGCAGTGGCAAGCAATTGGATGCAGGAACAGTTTCCTAAATCTGCAAAGATGATTCCAGCACTACCGTTACAGCTGTAGCAGATGGGACAAGGGTGGCATCCAGCTTTCAAAAATGAGATGTATATGTCTGAAGAAGGTTTCTTGAGGAAGTCCTGGTGTCAGCCTTGCTGCAAATACTCACTCCCTGAATACAATTCTCCTGTGCACTTTATTCATTTACAATAATGGTAGCTGTGGAGAGGCCCCTGGGTTGGTATGATGGGAAGGTTAATAGCACAGAAGCCATCTCCATGGCAGTTCTTTCTGGGCTGTTGAGCAGGAGTGCCATCAAAGAGCCGAGGCCCTTAGCTGAGGATCTCAGCACATCTCAAGGTTGGGATCCAACTCAGTATGTAAGTGTATTTTGCCCTGGTGAGCCAAAAGAAAGTAGAAGAAAGAAGAAAGAAGAAAGGTATAGTTTTCAATATCTCGTATATTGCTCATAATATCCCAAAATAATCTATAAACACTGATTATCTGGTCTAAGTCTGTAATCTTCTTTAATGTTAAGACACCTACTGCAGAAATAGCTTCTTGAGAAAGACATAACCTTCATTATGTGGCAATCTGTAAAACTAATCTTGTTAAAAGAAAAAGATAAGGAGGCATAAAGGAGCTGACTCTAATTGACACCTTTACTACAATAATCTGGAACAATACTTTAAAAAACACGTTTAGTCATGCCCTTCTTTTCTTGTATCATATCCAAAAAAAAGGTTTCCATCTCTTTCTTTAATGTCATACATTTACTTCTTTATTGAACTCCTTATTTCACCTCTTTTATCCTTTACTTTCTGCTTTTTTTAAATCAATCGCTAAAATTACTCAGCAGAATTGCCCATCAGGTATACTACACTTCCTTTCATTGGCATGAGATATAGAGGACAGAGGAGCTTAAAAAGCCAGTCATTATGTGCAGACCATAAGCTCACATTTCCTGCAGACAAAGTATGCTCACAGTTGTAGCAAGGATGAGGCCAAAATGGATTTAAAATATCCATTTAAAGTTCCTTGTTTCTGCAACTTATTAGAGTCCATCTTTGTTCCAAATATAATGTTCTCTAATCAGGTATATTGAGGTCTCCACTAAAATTGCGCAAAGAACTTGGACTGCTAATGCAGCTACAGACAAAATAAAGATCGAAGTGAAAATACAGAGTGGGCAGTAATGAAAAAAATCATCGAAAGGTATAAAGCATCATGAAAAAGTATGAAGACACGAGGAGGAAAAAGAAGTGCTGCTGAGGATGGGATAATTGTTGTTCTTGCTCAGTTGCAGCAATGGAGGTTCAACCTTCCCCATGTGTGCGGGAACTGCGCATGGACTCTGCAGGAACCCACATCCGAGTCAGCAGGCATTGTAATATTCTGCCTAGAAGCAGGTTAGCCTTACCTAGAATTGCTGGGTACTCCTAAATTCAGTAAAGTCCTGCTTACAAGTCTCTGTGGATGGTAAAAGATGTTCAAATAAAAGTGACACAGTGGAGGAAGTACAGGTTGATTAAAGAGTATCTACCAGTTTGAACTTACAAACACTGCATTTTTTTAAGTAAGAAAACTAAGGTGGCCTCCAGGTTACACAAAGGATAAGCAACGTTGCCACATCAGAAAATCAGTTCCAATTTTTAAGACTGAATGTTGATAGACAGTATTTTTCGAACAGTCTGCCTCGTTGTGAAGCTGCTTGCGTGGCAAAATAAGGAGATGATAGAAAAGAGCAAAGTGTTTCCCCCTAGGGCTAACACTGTATGTGGACATTATAGAAGTGTCATTATCAAAAGCTTTGGTGTCACAGCAAGATCAGCAGCAATCTACAAAGATTGACTAGACAGACTGACAGGCTTAAGACCTTGTCTACAAATCAATCTGTGTGGCATTCAGTTTCTAGTTCTCCTTTTCCTGAATACAGTGATGCCAGAATGTCCATGATTCTCAGAAGACAAAAGCCAACTCTATTTTAAATGTAATCTATTAAGTTTACAGATGTCATAAACTTATTTAAATGTTTATTAATATTTTTCAAAAAACAGAAACCTAAATCCAAAAGCTGTAGACTGGGAGAGGGTCAAGCACCAAACCACATTAATTCACGAGCTTTAATTTTAATGAATATGTTGAAGTCCTGGAAAAAACATTTACAAGCTGTCCTTTAATACAAGAATCTTTTAACAAAACCACTTAGTTTTCACCTGGTAAGAAATACAAATGTTAAATACAGAAGCATCCACGTTTTTGGATTTCTGCAAAGTTAAGAAGAGTACTACCCCATATTTAAAAGCAAAATTGCAGCTATATGTTGCAAACAAGTGCACGCACACAAGTCCCAAAACGTGTAACACATCCATTTAGACGAGCCACGTGCATAGGGACATTCTTGAGTTTTGCTCCACAGGGAAACCACAACTCTCATTAAAATATAATAAGCTCCACAATGAATAGAGCAAGTGCTCATTACAAGGTAATGAGCAATAATTATGACACAGTGGTCCTGTGAAGTAAGCTCACTGCACTCCAAGAATATTACACCTTCTTTCTTACAAAAAAACACACAACAAACCATAACATAAATGGGAGCTTCTTACATCTTGGTTCAGAACTAGAAAACATGCAGGCATGTTGACATGACATAGTGTATCTGACCAAACACACTACTGTAACGTAACAACACAAGCCAAACTGACTTCAGCGGCACAGTGGGCATTAACAGCTTTAGGAAATCAGTCCTCACTGAGTCAAAGCAGCTCCTCCTGCTGGCTTTGCTTGATAGGTATTTTCCTGAATAGGTTTCTGCCTAGGAGGCTACTTTTCAAAGGTATGTGGCAAAGGAACATCCCACTGGTCACAGAATCATAGAAACATAGAATGGCCTA
>NW_009726976.1:8677-12564 GCF_000703405.1 Apaloderma vittatum | reverse complement strand
TTATTTATTTATTTATTTATTTATTTATTGCTGAAGCTTGAGGCTGTTGGTAGATGCTCACCCAAGCCTAGGACAAGAGGGCTGACTAAGTGCTGGTGTCCCTGCTGTCCCCCAGGAAGCAGAGACCAAATGTTCATCACGAGCATCGTCCCTTCCCCCTGCTGGTTTGGGTGGCTGTGGCTCTGCTTTAAACACCTTGGTACTGGAGAACTTCATGCTTGGACGGTGTGAAGAAGTTTATAGACCTGCTACTATTTCTCAGCAAGTGGGCGAGTCAGGTTTTAAATCCCAGGAGCATTGAATTCAGTCCACACAGTCTGCCCAGGAGGTGGAGTTTCCCTTGCGGAGGCCTTTGGGATCCTTGGGGATGTCGAGCTATATGTCAGCGTAGGATTTCATACTTACTTAAGGCTGTCTGTGAAAGCCAACTTTCTTAAGCCAGAAAAAAAGTCCTCTAGTGGAAAGCTCCGAAGGAGGAAAACTCCCAAATTATGATTTCTGGATAGTCTTTAATTCTAAGGATTAGGAGTCCAATTTCTGCATTGCTCCAAGGTTACCATGGGCGCAGTTATAAATTAGAATTGCTGCAGAACTGAACGCTGCTGCCAGAGCTCTCCAAGTCTGGATGCTGCTTGGCTGCAGATGTCCTTGCTTCACCTTTCCGCTGTCGAGGCGAGGAAACTAAAATGCTTACGCTTGGCTAAAGAAAAGAGTGTAAACAGTAAAATACTAAGCTGGTGTCCTGCAAAACCCATCACGTAGCCGGACTCCTCAGCCTGGCCCCACTCCCCTCGCTGGGGCTGGGCTCCCGAGGGGCTCAGAGCGTTGAGCTGGGCTTTGACACCTTCCTCCACTCTTAGTGAGGCTACCCATCTCTCCCCAGCTCTTTTTTTTTTTTTTTTCCCCCCCCAATTAAAACCTATTTCTATGCCACACTACCGAGATGTGTCCTGGGATGCCAGAGCTCTGTCTGCTGGGCTTTCCTTGCTGCTGCTGGTTTTCTCTCCAGTTTTTAAAGAAGCTGTGCAGCAGATCGAAGCACAGCCCTTCTGGAGCTGCAGCGAATTCTGAGGTTAGCCAGCCCTCGTCCTCCTCCTAGAAGATGCTGAGCTCATAATTATGTGTATTGTGTGTTGGAGCCCAGGGAGCAGGGTTTTGCTCTCACAGCTCTGCTCCTGGTGGGATTAATGCCCCGAGTAAGCAGGAGCGACAGCCACGGGAGTGCTGGGGGACAAAAGCCTGGCACGGTGCACTCAGGACTCACCTTGGGAGGGGGCCAGTGGCTCCCCCACCATCCCACCACTGCAGGCAGGAGCTCCACCAACCTTCTTTTTTTCCCAACCCACCGAGCCATTTGGTACCTGCAAAGGGCTCCGGCAGCTCCCCCTGCCCATACACTTGAAATGAAGTTGCTGACTGCGTGGGCTCCCTTTTGTCTTTCCTTCCTGAAGCTTTGCGGTACCTCTCGAGTCGGCTCAGAGGCTCTCCTTTGGGGAGGCTCAATAGACACTACAGAGAAATGAGAGGAGGAAATTAAACACGGTGGTTGTTGGGCCAGCACCCTGGAAGCTGCTCCGTGACTGGGCTGCCAAAGACCCCCGGCTCTGCTCCGGGGCTCTGAGTCCCTCGGTGTGGGGGAAAGGAAGGAGAGCGCAAGGAAGGGAGCTGTGGGCTTTTGTTTAACCCCCAAAAGGCAGCAGAAATCTTCCTGGATGGGATATGAGATGCAGCCAGAGCCCCGTCCCCAGTGCTGCTCTGGGGGATGGAGGCAGCACTGTCTCTGCACATGGGGACAATGTGGGTAGGGACCGATCTGGTCTGAGCTCTTGTGACCAAAGTGGTTTAGGGAGGATGGGTCTGTGTCTTGGAAAGTGTGGGTATTGACTCCCCTTTCATTTAGGATGAGGTCTTGGTGCTGGCACATTTGGGGCTGGCTGTCGTAGGTACCGTGTCCTCTGGTTCTCATGAAACTTCATATTAAAAATAATTTGGTGTTACATCTTCTTGCCTGAAATTTCAAAAGCCAGGAGGAATGTAAACAGATTTTTCTATATATTCAAATCTCAGGATTTTTTTTTTTTTTTTTTTCTCTTCCCATACCCATCACGGGATTTTCAGAGAGCACAGAGCTTGAGAGTGTGGCAATTCCCATGTGCTGGTGATGTCCTCCAGTGCCTGGGGAAGCCTGCTATTGATGTTGGGTTATCCTGGAGATACCTCATTAAGATTAGTTTAAGTAAGAGCTGCTTCTGCTCAAGTTGGCAGCACATTAACTTCCCTTTCATATACCACAAGCTGCTTGGAACGGCTTTCAAAGGATGCTTCTGTGGCTCAGCGGTGGTGTCATCGTGCCAAAGAGGCGAAAGCTCAGCCTTGCTCAGGCTGATGTTTGCAGCATCGTGGTAACCCTGAGGGGGCTCAGCCTTAGCCCCCCCAGTCCCCACCCTGGGCAGGGACCGTGGCTGCATCTCAACCGCTTGGGTTGCTTTAAACTCACCAGCTTGCAAGCGAGGAGCAGAGGTGCTGCCTGTTTTGGGGTGAGGTGACATGCCCCGTCAGAGGTGACGACTCGACATCGGAGGTGGCTGTAACCTCTCCATGGTCTCAAGCAGGAGCTGTCAGAGCCCAAGCGCTTGCTCGCTGACATGGGCAGCGTCGAGTCAGGCTGCAGCGTCGCTCCGGTCTGGCATTTCTCCCCAAATCTCTTGTAAGATTTTATTTTAAGAAGTAGATTTCTGTCTGGGGCCATTTCAGAGGATTAAGGTCCCCGAGTGTGTGTCGCTCTGCTGTGGTACGGGAAGGCAGCGTGCGTGGCTGGCTTACCTATAATGGCTCATTACTGGGGGCAGAGAGATTTTTGGGTTTGCTCTCACCCTCAGCCACGTGAACAGCCTGGCTGGCACTGTACGATTAAATTAGTTTCTAGGAGAACAAATCCTGGATTAGCGTAGCCATTTGCCATGCTGAAAGTGGAGCCCTGCTAATTAGGTTTATGTAACGGGCTCGCATGGCATTCTGTAATCGGCGAGGGGCGCGGCGGGGAGAGCTGGGGCGGTTAATTGGGAAGCACGCTGGGGTCCCTGGTGGCCACTGGAACTGCTGAAGTTGGGGATGAATTTCTGCAAATTAAAAAAAAGAAAAAGCCTTGCTTTCAGCAGTACTGAGAAATGTGTGCTGTGCAACCAAGCTGCTGTTCTCTGCTTGTTGCGGGAAGACTGGAGAGGTCTCCAGCTTCTTGTCTTGTATCACAGATGGCTTTTCCTTGGGACCTTGGCAGAACAGGGGTTGGCGCTGCTCCCCAGCAGCATTGCTGAGCAACCTCTGCTTGTCTCAAGAAGCAGGTCTCTGTGCCTGTGGGAGGTGAAGCAGTGCTGGGAGGTGGTTCTCCCGCACCATCCCCTCTTTTTACAGGGTTGACTGGAGCGGCCGGGGCACGGCATTGATGCGTGCGGTGTGGTGGGACCCCTGATACGGCATCTGTGGTTCAGCTCCTGCCCGAGAGCAAGATCTGGGCTCTGCCAGGGCCCCAGGTGTGGGCAGTTTCCCATGGGAGATGCTTTGTTTCCCAGCTGGGTAGGTGCAGCATCTGGATGGCCCAGCCAGCCCGCTTCCCTCCTGCGGAACAAACCTGTAGTAAAAATTGCCCAGTAAAAATTAATGGACTAGTCAAAGGCTAATCCTTCCCAGGGAAATGTAGATTAAATCCCTGCAGCAATGGGAGACTTTCCTTCCAGCTGTGATTGAATTGTGAATTTTCCCCCTTTGCTGTCTCAGCTGTTATTCCCCCTCCTTTGCTCGGCAGTGGCGAGGGAGGGGGGCACAAAAGGACGGTGTTGGCATCGTGGTGGCGGGTTAGCGGAGCTGGCCTGGGGGCAGCTTGGCGGGAT
>NW_009726976.1:8091-8468 GCF_000703405.1 Apaloderma vittatum | reverse complement strand
GGATCTGCTGGGTGGCCAACTGAGAGCACATTGACCCCATCAGGCATCCTGAGAGCCCCTGGATCAAGCTTAGGGGGTCCCTTGGTGGGACCATCAGGGATTTAAATTGAGGCATGACTACAAATAGCAGGTCTGGTGGGAATGCTGCAAGTGCTCTCCAGGCAAACATCTCCCTCCTCAACGGCTGCTGACGCCAGGGTGGATGCAGCGGGTGCTCCTGCAGCCTGGGCTCCCTGCGGCAGCGACGTTCTTCTGCTCCATCTGGAGGGGCTGGGTTCGGTCATGGTGGTATCTGACCGCTCCCTGACGGGTTGTACCCCTGGAGGAGCTGAATGGGCTTGAGCAGGAGGAGAAACAGTGGCTGGGGGGCATGGCGG
>NW_009726976.1:1766-8075 GCF_000703405.1 Apaloderma vittatum | reverse complement strand
CAGCGGCTCCGGCAGCGTAGGGCTTCTGTGGTGGCTTGAGAAGCAGGAGCTGGTCTGAACCAGGATCTTCTCACAGGCTGATGCTACCAGTGCTGGGATAGCAGAGTTGGGGTGCAGAGAGGGTCTCTGCAGCCCTAAGCCTGCACTGCTGGGAGCGGAGGTGGCTCATCCTCCCTCTCCCCCAGCATTTCAGTCCTTGGGGCCAGCCCAGCTGACAGCTTCGGGGTGCAGACAGGGACTGCTCGGGTCTTGCTCCCCTCAGCCTGATGCACGGTAGAGAAGCAGCATCGTGCAGAGCGACGATCCCCGTGGGCAGGTGACGTTCCCGGAGCACGCCGGGGCTGTTGAACGTCGTACGGGCTTTCCCTGCTCCTCGTGCTCTGTGCACATCCATCTCCTGCTTTATCCCTGGGTGTCCGGCCGCCACCAATAGTGCTGCGGAGCTTTGATCTGCTCCGAGTGATTAAATTCGTATCATCCAGACTGACAGCTTAATATACCTCAGCGAGGCCGCGCTAAATTAGTTGTGTCTGTCTTGCCAAAGCTGCAGAAATGCTTTCTGACAGCTACAGGCACTCGATACATATTTTTTCTTGTTTTTTTTTCTTATTCATGTTCTTGCTGTACAGCGACGGTTGCCTTTGCTCTGTTTGGGGCATCCTTCCTCGAGTTTCATATAAACTGCTCCAGCGCTGCTGGAGTAATTTTCTGTCTGTTGAGTGGAAACAGCTGCCCTGGAGTGCGGCTACGGGTGCGGGGTCCGGGCTCTGCGTGGGAGCAGGCTCGGCGCTCGATGCAAAACCCTGCGTCATCATATTTTTAGATTTATTTGTGTGTATATATGTGTATATATATATATAGATATGTCTTCGGTCAGGTCGAATTTTTGTTTTGTGGAAACAGCGTGCTGGCTGAGCACGGAGCAGCCGAGATGAGCCCAAGCTCTCCCCGTGCCCAGAGGTCTCCTCAGCGTTGGGTTTGTCCTTGGGGCAGAGGGCTGGTTGCCCACAGCTCATATGGGTCTGCGTTGGTGGCTTTGGATCAGGGCTTCTGATTCAGCACCAACAGCCCTTCGGCTGTGATGTCAAACTCTGAAAACCACCCGCGAGAAGTGAGATTGGATAGATATATATATGCATTTATCTCTTTAAGGGTCATAAAAGGCACATTTTCCAGTGTTGCCAGTGGTGAGGAGGTCACCTCTTCTTCCTTCCAGGTGAAGCTCATGGTCCCAGCGGCACCTGCCAAGATGGTCAAGCCCAAGGGACAGGAATTGGCATCAGTTGGCAGTGGCCATCGGCGTCAGAGCCTGTGGGAGAGGGCAGGGATATCCCTTCTAGTGTTGGCAGTGGTAACTGAATGCCTCAGATTTCGGGGATTCCCTGGAGCAGATGACTCCTTTCATCTCCCTGCGGATGCTCCAGGCTTCCACCAGGGAGCCGCAGTTATTTTGGGGTGAAACACGTCACTTTGCTGGTTCCTGAGCCCATCGGAGGAGGAGCGATTAAAATGCTTTTGATGAGGCTCTGCTGGCAGCACATCTGCTCCGCAGCGTTCGAATCATGTCCCAGATTTTCTCTGGAGATTGGGGCAGCTTCTATCTTCCTCTTACAGAAACAGACCACGGCTTTGGATTTTCATGTGCACGATGACAGGCTGAGGTTATGAGGTGAGGGGCATCCCCGTGTGCAAGAGAGGGCTTGATCAGAGAGGGGAAAATAAGACTTGAGATCCGCTTTTAACTACCCTTTTTGCACCGACTTGGAGAAAGCGTTCTGCTTGCCAAGACCTTAAAGAAGGAAGGAAAAAAAAATAAAAAAACCCGACCCGTCATAATTGCCACATTTAGAGGAAGGAATTCTAAATAAAAAGTTAATCTCCTCCAAGGATTAGCAAAGCATGCGGCGTCTTGTCAGATGTGGAAGCAAAGCAGAGGCCTTAATTTTTTAAGACAAGGGAGATGTTTCTGTTTCAGCCTGTCTTCGCTGTGTGCTGGCCAAGCGACCCGCGCGGGGCCCGCGGGCTGGAGGGGACCGAGGTCCCTTGTCCCAGCGAGGGGCACGAGTCGTTGCTCTTGGGCGGTGGTGAAAGGCAGCTCCGGCTCTTCTGCATAAATAACTTATCTTGGGAAAGAATTCCTCGTGCAAGAGCTGGGGATGCTGCGTTTTGTACCAGGGTCTGCTGTCTCCTTGGAAATAGAGATGGAGAAGAGCTTGATGCACCAGCTGCCGACTGGAGGAGGTGGCCACTGCCGTGGGGAGTTGCTGGTTTTTGGCAGCCGAGCTGTGAAGACACCCATAGGGTTTGGCTTTCGCAGGGGCTGAGCTCTTAGTTGCTGTTAATTGCGGTAGGAGGTTTGGTTGTTGAGCACATTTGATGCCTGGAAGTGGATGGGTGGAGTTAAAAGCTGCTGTTTCCAAACGTGGGAGCCCTGGTGAAGCTCCCCTATTTCTCGGGTTGGCAGGGATGCTTTCCAGCACAGGAGCGAGGGAGCTGCCCTGTGCATCCTCGTGTCTTCTTGAAATAAAGCAGCAGCTTGTCAAGTGTTTGGTACCTTCCCTTCCCCATATTTGTTTGTAGTTTGTCCGTTACCTGTTTTCGCTTCATCGCTGATAAAGGTGCATGCAAAGCCTGGGCTTGGCTTTTGAAACACAGATGCAAATCAGATGCAGATAATTTGAAAATGAGGTCTCTCCTGAGCAGGAGGTCAGGTCTACCCTCAGCCAGTGTTTATGCACTTGAACACCGGGGCTGGGAGCCATCGTGGGAATCTCCTCCGTCTCCGTCTTCTCCTCCGTGGTGCAGCAGAGCTCCATGATCCTGTGCTGAACAGAATAAAACCGAACAAAAGCAGTTCAGTGCTTTGCCGTCCCCAAATCCCTGCAGCTTGCCCGGCATCACTGGGAGTCAGCAAAGCCTTGGCCGCTCGCTGCGCTCTGGTTTGTTTAATATTTTCTCCGTTCTGGGAGAGCCTGGGCGAACTGAGTTTCTTCATTCTGGATGCTCTCGTGGTAACACCACCGTGCGACTCAGTGGGAAACATTCATCCCTGCTGCTCATCCCTTTGTTTTCTGTCGCTCTCCAGCGATGTGTGCCAGCTGGGGCAGGCAGCCCTTCCCTGTGACTTCATTTATATCTATTTACTGTATTTATTTATTTTATTTATTTAGAATTTCTTACCGGTTACAGCTGGCGCATCAGCTGTAAAAGCTCCAAGAGGTTGGCGTGTGCTGGAGGGTGGGGTCGATGCTCTCGCCCAACCTGCCTCATCCCTGGAAGGGCTGGCAGCGCCGGGCGGGATGTGAGGAGGACCTGCAGGAAGATGCTTTTGCTGCTGGTCATTTACACCTGAGCCTGGCTCGATGGGGGAGAGGCTCTGCGACTGCAAGAGGTTAAAACTCTGCCCCTGTGTTTACTTTAGTTGGCTGCCACGCTGCATAATAACCTGTCAGCACTTCAGGTGGGGATTTATTTGTGCATTAAAAATTGCCTGGGGCGGGCGGATGCAGACACTCTGCAGCATGCTGGAAAATGTGCCTCCAGCGTAAAAACAGCCTCTCCAAATATTTCACCCTTTTAATAAGTGCATTTAATTAAAGTCATATAACTTTTTTTTTTATTATTATTAAAAAGGAGGGAGGGGAGGGGGGGAGAGAAAAAGAAGTGGGCCCTGCTGAGGCTGTAAGCAAAGGCTGGAATACAAAGAGGGGGTTTAAACGTGTGTATTTAATGGAAAAGTCATCAACAACATGTTGTGTTTCTCTTTATTTCCCAGCCTTGCTTTCGACTGTGGGTAGAAAGTTGAGGGGAGTTTCTGGCTTTCCAGGCTGCCTTTTCTCTCCCTCTCTCCGCCCGCTTCCCTGCACTTGAAATTGTGCAGAATTACTAATTTTTCCTCACAAAGTCGCCGAATGATGTTGCTCTTGGATGGGCTCGTGCTTGCTTTCTCTTTGCTTGTCTAACCTTCTATTTCTTTATGTTGGATCCGGGTGAATCTTTAACCCATCCCTTTTCTTGTGAGCACCTCGGGGTCCCTGCAAAGTGGCTCCGTTTCCCAGGCCCTGCGGGGGAGGAGAATAGGAGGAGCTTTGGGAAGGGGTGGCGAGGTGGATGATATTTTGGGATCCTTCAGTGGGAAGGTGCTTATCCGTGAGGTTGTGTGCTCATCCTCAGCTGCGAAGGATGGTGAGGCCCCCAGGCTGCCCACCCTGAGCCGAGCTCCTCTTCGTTTTCCTTGCCCCCGACTAAAAGCTTAAGCTGGGCTTAATCTTTCCTGCAGGAGCTGCTGGTGTGCCAGCCTCCCTTTAATGTCACCGCTGACATCTGCGGCTGTTTCAGGAGGAGAAGGAATTGGGGGGGGGGGTTGGATTTCAAAGCTCTGCTGAGATAAATCCAATTTCATCAAATTCCGTATGGGAATGTGTTGAGAGACGGGGCGCACAAAGCGCCTTTATCCCGACGCGGCTCAGCGGGGCACGGCCAAGGGTAGGGCAAAGCTCCTTCCCTGTAGCCACACGGTGCCCTGAGATTCAGCTGGGTAAGAGCAATTTTTAAGGATGATCCTGCATTTTTTTTTTTTTTCCCCCCCAAAAAACACTAAGGAGAGGAGACAGGAGGGATCGCTTTTCGCAGCAAAAGTTGCTGATCGCCTTGAAATGCGTTGCTGTTAAAAGCGTAGAACAAGCTCAGTGGTCTCCAGTAAGAGCCCTAAAAGCTGCTGCATCGTTAAGTGGGCGTTTGAAGCCGTGCAGTTAATTGCTCTTGCTCCCGTTCCCCCTGAGCATCGGTGAAACGGGTGAACGGCACCGGTGGAGGAGGGAGACAGGGCTTGTCCTGAGCAGTGACGTCTGTGTGCGTTGTACTAGTGGGGACGGGATGCTGGGACATGTGCTTGCTTCTCCCTCCAAGGAGGATAAAACTTGGGGGAGAGTAAAAAAAAGGTCTAGTTTTGCTGTAGAGCAGCCAATCTCTGCACGTGCCAAATGCTCGTGGGCTTTTCTCTAATGAGGGATCGTTGCGTTTCCAAACCTGGCACCTCAAGAGCTTTCCCCATACGTTTCTCTGAAATGTGGTTTTGCAGGATTTTGGTGCCCCTGTTTCTCCGTGCGCTCTCTTTTTTCCTCCCTCTCTGAAGTTTCTTTTTTCTCTGAAGTTAAAAATAAATAAAATAAAATGATCCGTTGGATTTGAAATCTGAGGAAGGGCAGAAGGGTTGTGGATAATAATGGATGCTGTCCTTGGCGCTGGAGCCTTGCTGGTGATGAGGTCTGTGGGAAGGAGAAGCTTTCCAGACCTGCTGATACAAAACAAAATGGTTTTTAGGAGCCTGGAGGGCAGGTACAGGGCGGGAAAACGCAGTCCCTTGGCATGTGTGCCCCACTCCTGCGAGGCATCGCCCCGGCCCCTCAGTGGGTCTGGAGACGTGGCTTTGCTGGCCCTGCCCGGTTTAGGGGTGGGATGTCAGGGACCAAAAGGTGTGTTTGGATCCAGCCTATGGGTGCGAGGTGGCTGTTGGCGGGGTTAAGCTGCCGTCTCTTCCGAAGATGCTGTGTGCCCTGTTGGTGCTGAGCATGGATTTTCCCTCGTGGGAACAAGGCAGCAGAGATGAGTTGGGTGCAGGAGTAAGCGAGATGTGCAGGCGTAAGCGAGTGCCTCCTGGGCTGTTGGGTGGTTGAGGGCTCTCAGCTTTCCACTGGAATGGGACTTGGGTAATAAAACTGCTGGGAAGAGGGGGAAGCCAGAGCTTTTTGGCCTCCCCTTTGCAATGGGGTAGGTACAGGCTCGTGTCCCTTTGAGATGGGAGCTGGCTCCTGCGTGAGCTGTCTCCTTCCAGCTGCTCGCTGGTCGTTCTGATGGGCCAGGGAGAGAACTCGATGGCTTTCTTCTGCAAGGCTGGGAGGTCCCGGCAGGTCGGCTGCTGCTGCAGGCGTGGCGGGGAGCGTTAATGATGTTCCCTGGGGGGTCACGAGCTCGGTGCTCCTGACTGAGCAGGTTTTGTGGCCAGGGTTGAGGGTTTTGGAGGAAGATGCCAAATGGGGCTGCAATGGGGCAGGAGCGTGCAAACACTCTCCGGTCCTCGAGCAGTCACCAGATCTCATCCCAACCCTAAATCCAGGTCATATGAATCTTTATTTTTCTTTTCCTCTCCCGCCTGGAGTCTGCTCTATTCATTTCTGTTTCAAGCGAATGAACCCGCTGTAAAGGAGACTTGCATTCCTCTGTATAATCTTAGGCGAGCACGGCCTGGCTGCAGCTTCTCAATTAAGCAGAGTTTCTCTTGCCTTTCATTCCCCATCCCCTGGCATCCTA
>NW_009726976.1:409-1704 GCF_000703405.1 Apaloderma vittatum | reverse complement strand
CCGCCAGCACGGTGCCCAGGGTCAGCGTTGGCAGACGGGCTCGATTTGCCATCGAGGTGCTGCGGGCAGGCCAGCCGCTCCTTTGCACCCCTTGCTCCATTTTTATAATTTTTATTCCTTCTGGCGGAGGGAAAAAATTTCCTTTTGCGTGTAACCGAATTAATTTAACTTCGGCACAAAGCATCCCTTTTGTCTTTCCCTCTCCATCTTGTTCCTGAAGCGGTCCCCATGCCTGCCCATGCACAGGCAGGTGGCAAGGATGGTCCTGCCCTTGCAATTTGGAGGCAAGCTTGTAAAGAAAGGTATTTGCAGGGTCTGGTCTAATAATAACAGGATCTGTTCGCTCCGTTGGCAGCCTTGGCTCCTCCAGTGGGAGCACAGAGCTGCAGGGCATCTTCTGCGGGACACAGCAAAGTTTATGGGTCTTCTTAGCTTTCACCCAAACCTTTTACTTCCCCTTCTTGCCTTGTTTTTGTTTTTTTTTTCCCCCCACCCTCCCTTATTTTCTGTCAAACAAAATTTCAAACCAGAGCCACAAAAAACCAGCCCATCTTTTTAAAACTGAACTTTGCTACGGCGCTAAAATAAACGCAGGGTCATGGCTGCTCGCGTGAAACTGGGCTCAACCGCTCTGCGCAGGAAATAGAAAAAGTGACGTCAGATTTTTTCGGGCAGGCACGTGCCTTCGTGGTCTGAAAGTGCGTTTGCAGAGGGACGGCGAGGCCGTACGTACTGCGTTGGTTTTGCAGGCAGCTGCTCACGCCCCATCGCCTGTATCCTAGCTCCTCGCGCCTTTTCCCCCACGGAGTTTGGATAGTCGAAGGACAATAAATTCGTGCTTTGAGTTTTGGAAGATGTTGCAGCCTGCAACATCTTGAACACGCATTTTCCTTCCAAGGGGACTCCGGGTTCCCCCAAGAGCTCATTGCCCTCTAATCTTGGGGAGGGAAGGATGCGCTGGTCAGTGTCCACAAAGTGGATGTGTACAGACCCTTGGGGAGGGTGTGGGGGCAGAGGGGAGCCTCTGCAGTTTGGGCTGCTCCCACTGGAAGCGGAGACAGAGCGACGTTTGTGTGACTGGAGCCGGAGCTCGGTGGGAACCCCCCAGCCGTACGGGGAGAGATGCATCAACCAGGGGAGGACAAAGGGGTTGGAGAGGTTTAATGCTGTACGTGGGCCAGGACACCAGGAAAGGAGGATGCCAAACTGGTGTGGTGTTTGGGATAAAGTTTTTCCTAAGCATGCAAAGGATGGAGAACATCCGTGGAGAAGGGTGTTGGGATGCTCACGGGGAA
>NW_009726976.1:0-207 GCF_000703405.1 Apaloderma vittatum | reverse complement strand
GTGTGGGTTTGGGAGCTGCCTCCCCCGCCGTCCCACACACCCAGCCTGCTCTAAAAGGGTTTATTATTCAGGCTGCAGATGCCAGGTAAGCTCTGCTCCACCATAAAACTCAGGCAGGCGCTAAGAAAACACGGCCCTGCCAGGTCCATCTGCTCCGGGCGAGGGGAGGGCGAGTGTTGGGGTGGGGGGAGGGCGGTTCCTTCACCC
>NW_009726975.1:512-820 GCF_000703405.1 Apaloderma vittatum | reverse complement strand
TTTGGGTTTTTTAACCATGGGGAGGTCTACAGGTCACCTGGTGTACTGAAACCAGATGGGATTCAAATGACACAAAGGGGAAAAAGGATCCTTGATCATGAGCTGGCAGGACTCATAGAGCGTTCTTTAAACTAGATACGAAGGGGGAGGTGGTGGTAGCCAGATTTAATGGAAAGAGGCAGAGCCTTAAACTAGGTATGAAAGGGGGTGGGGGTAAAAGAGGAATCACCAGAAAGGAGCCAGTATGCAATATGCCGGTGCTTGTGGGGGAGGAAAGGAGTAGTAAGGTCAAACAATCTTTTGAATTA
>NW_009726975.1:0-330 GCF_000703405.1 Apaloderma vittatum | reverse complement strand
CGTTCTGCAGATGG
The DNA here is from genome assembly GCF_000703405.1 of Apaloderma vittatum. NCBI lineage: Eukaryota > Metazoa > Chordata > Aves > Trogoniformes > Trogonidae > Apaloderma > Apaloderma vittatum. The sequence continues at coordinate 316 of NW_009726975.1, read as the reverse complement.
AAAACTATGATGTAGTTGCTGTAACAGAAACGTGGTGGGATGCCACAAATAACTGGAGTGCCACAATTGAAGGCTACAAGCTCTTCAGGAGAGACAGACAGGGAAGGAGGAGTGGTGGAGTGGCCCTGTATGTTAGAGAATGTTACGAGACCTCAGAAATCAAGTATAGTGATGAGGAGGTTGAGTCTGTTTGGATTAGGTAAAGGGCTAATACAGCTGATATAGTCATAGGAGTCTGCTATAGACCCCCCAATCAAAGCATGGAGATGGATGAAGCTTTCTATAAGCAGTTGAGAGAAATCTCGCAGTCACTTGC
>NW_009726974.1:46945-47806 GCF_000703405.1 Apaloderma vittatum | reverse complement strand
ATTTATTTATAATTATTTTTTTTTATTTAGGCAAAGCATGAAGGCAACCAAACAGTTGATTTTCTTTGCTCCCTCTGAGGATCATGTAACTCCCCCATCTTGAAATTCTTTAACATTCCTACAGGTCCATGACTTAACCCTAGTGGCTGACTTCATTTTGCTTTTTCCCAGCGGCTTAATCTGATCACACTTTTGATAAAGAATTACTTAAGATTATTTTTCATTCTTGACCCCATCCTGTCCTTGCCTAAGTAGCAGAAACAAAATTCCAACAGGGTATAGCACACCCAGAGCACTGTGGAGAAGTGTGAGTCAGGTGATAATTACTTAGACACCACAACACTCATAGAACAACAGTAGATAAATATCACACTACATGATTAAGCTTTAAAACTTGAATATCTAATTTTCTGGACAACAATCCTCCAGGCAGCCATGTTATTACAACAAATCTTGTGATGTTCTGAGCCTTGTAAATATACCTTTGTGATTAAATAACTGACAATGCTATATGAACATATGTCCCATTAATACAACAAAGAATAGTTTCAAAATACAGTCATCGCTACCTGACTTTTTTTTTGCATGTATAAAGATGTGTATATGCACACACAAACAGATGAGCATGAATTTACCAGTAACACGGCTTCACAAAGCTTTAAAATATCCTCAAGTATTGTATACATCTTTCACTGAAAAGGGACATTACTGAATTACATTAAAACAGATACTTCCTTTCTCTAACATGATGTGGTAAATCACAAAGAGAAGATGTCGCTGTGTAAAACCCACCTATATACTAGTAAAGTGTTAGTCAGCAGAGATACGTAATATTAATATTGGTGCAAATTAAGCAGGAAT